>NC_142435.1:88779416-89080500 GCF_059453495.1 Arachis ipaensis
TCTGGAAAGCCCTGGATGTCTACTTTCCAACGCAATTGGAAGCACGCCATTTCGAGTTCTGTAGCTCCAGAAAATCCACTTTGAGTGCAGGGAGGTCAGAATCCAACAGCATCAGCAGTCCTTTTTCAGCCTGAATCAGATTTTTGCTCAGCTCCTTCAATTCCAGCCAGAAAAATACCTGAAATTACAAAAAAACACACAACTCATAGTAAAGTCCAGAAATATAAATTTTTCCTAAAAACTAATAAAAATATACTAAAAACTAACTAAAACATACTCTAAACTATATGAAATTATCCCCAAAAAGTGTATAAAATATCCGCTCATCACAACACCAAACTTAAACTGTTGCTTGTCCTCAAGCAACTAGACAAATAAAATAGAAGACTAATAAGTTGAGAA
The DNA here is from genome assembly GCF_059453495.1 of Arachis ipaensis. Taxonomy (NCBI): domain Eukaryota; kingdom Viridiplantae; phylum Streptophyta; class Magnoliopsida; order Fabales; family Fabaceae; genus Arachis; species Arachis ipaensis. The sequence goes on from NC_142435.1 coordinate 88,779,819, forward strand.
GCAATAATATCTCAGAGTTTTTGAGTGAAGCTCAGATTCTACTTAGATGAGCGGGACTAGTAGCTTTTTGCTTCTGAACAGTTTTGGCATCTCACTTTATCCATTGAAGCTCAGAGTGATTGGCATCTATAGGAACTTAGAACTCAGATAGTGTTATTGATTCTCCTAGTTCAGTGTGATGATTCTTGAACACAGCTTCTTTATGAGTCTTGGCCGTGGCCCTAAGCACTTTGTTTTCCAGTATTACTACCGGATACATAAATGCCACAGACACATAACTGGGTGAACCTTTTCAGATTGTGACTCAGCTTTGCTAAAGTCCCCAATTAGAGGTGTCCAGGGTTCTTAAGCACACTCTTCTTTTTGCTTGGACCTTGACTTTAACCGCTCAGTCTCAAGTTTTCACTTGACACCTTCACGTAACAAGCACATGGTTAGGGACAGCTTGGTTTAGCCGCTTAGACCAGGATTTTATTCCTTTAGGCCCTCCTATCCACTGATGCTCAAAGCCTTGGGATCCTTTTTATTTGCCCTTGCCTTTTGGTTTTAAGGGTTATTGGCTTTTTGCTCTTGCCTCTTGGTTTTAAGAGCTTTTGACTTTTTCTGCTTGCTTTTTCTTTTTCTTTCTATTTTTCTTTCTTTTTTTTTTTCTGCAAGCTTTGTTCTTTGCTGCTTTTTCTTGCTTCAAGAATCATTTTTATGATTTTTCAGATTATCAATAACATGTCTCATGTTCATCATTCTTTCAAGAGCCAACATATTTAATAGTCTTAAACAAAAAATTCAAAAGACATATGCACTGTTCAAGCATTCATTCAGAAGACAAGAAGCATTGCCACCACATGTTACTAATTAGAATTTTTCTTATTAAAAACTCGAAATTTTATTGCCTCTTATTCAAAAGTTCTACTATTTTATTCATGTTTGCTGATGATGAGAAAAATAGACTATAACTTAATTAGGGATAAAATCAAACTAGACACTAATTACTACTAATGATCATGTAATGAAGACACAAACATAGATAAGCACTTAACATAGAGAAAACGAAAAACAGAGAAAGTAAGAACAAGGAACGAGTCCACCTTAGTGATGATGGTATTTCCTTCTTGAGGCACCAATGATGTTCTTGAGCTCTTTTATGTCTCTTCCTTGCCTTTGTGGCTTGATTCTTAGTGATTTTTGGTATTTCTATCCTCAGTTGCTTCCAATAATTATGTGGAGGGAAGTGCATCCCCTGAGGTATCTCTTGATTTGTAGCCACATGTTCTACCACTGAGCTATAGATCCTTCACATAATTGTTTTACCACACCAAACTTAGAATGTTGCTCGCCCTCGAGCAAAAGAAGAGGGAATAGATGAAGAAGAAGATGTGGAAAGAAAAAACTAGGATTATGAGGAGGGAAGGTGGGGATCCTGTGGGGTCCACAGATCTTGAGGTGTCAAGGCATTTACATCCCTGCACCAATTTAGGCATGCAAAATGCCCTTGCACACAACTCTGGGCGTTCAGCGCCAGGTTGGTGCCCATTTTGGGCGTTCAACGCCCATTTACTAGCCATTTCTGGCGTTGAACGCCAGAACCATGCTCTGTTCTGGCGTTGAACGCCAGACAGGTGCTTCCTCCAGGGTGTGATTTTTCTTCTGCTGTTTTTGATTCCGTTTTCAATTTTTTTTTTTAATATTTATTTTGTGACTCCACATGATCATGAACCTAATAAAACATGAAAAACCATGAAAATAAATAAAAATTGGGTTGCCTCCCAACAAGCGCTTCTTTAATGTCCTTAGCTGGAGCTTGCTGAGCTTTTAATCTAGCTTCAGCCTTGAGCATTCTTGCTCAATGTTGCCTTCAAGATAATGCTTGATTCTCTGTCCATTGACAATGAACTTCTTATCAGAATCAATATCTTGAAGCTCCACATAACCATATGGTGATACACTTGTAATCACGTATGGTCCCCTCTACTGGGATTTCAGTTTCCCGGGGAATAGCCTGAGTCTAGAGTTAAACAACAGAACCTTCTGTCCTGGTTCAAAGATTCTAGATGACAGCTTTCTGTCATGCCACTTTTTTTATTTTTCTTTATATAGCTTGGCATTTTCGAAAGCTGTGAATCTGAACTCCTCTAGCTCATTTAGCTGGAGCAATCTTTTTTCTCCTGCTAATTTGGCATCAAAGTTTAGGAATCTGGTTGCCCAGTAGGCCTTATGTTCCAGTTCCACGGGCAGATGACATGCCTTACCATACACCAGTTGGTATGGAGAGGTCCCTATAGGGGTCTTGAATGCTGTTCTGTAAGCCCACAGAGCATCATCCAAGCTCCTTGCCCAATCCTTTCTACGGGTATTTACTGTCCGTTCCAGGATTCTCTTTAATTCTCTGTTAGAGACTTCAGCCTGCCCATTGGTTTGTGGATGATATGGAGTGGCCACCTTGTGGCGAATTCCATACCGAACCATGGCAGAGTAAAGTTGTTTATTGCAGAAGTGAGTGCCCCCATCACTGATTAACACTCTAGGGACACCAAACCTGCTAAAGATATGTTTCTGGAGGAACTTCAGCACTGTTTTAGTATCATTGGTGGGTGTGGCAATAGCCTCAACCCATTTTGATACATAGTCAACTGCCACCAGAATATAAGTGTTTGAATATGATGGTGGAAAAGGTCCCATGAAGTCAATTCCCCATACGTCAAACAACTCAATTTCCAAGATTCCTTGTTGAGGCATGGCGTAACCATGAGGCAGATTACCAGCTCTTTGGCAACTGTTACAATTACGTACAAACTCTCGGGAATCTTTATAGAGTGTGGGCCAATAGAAGCCACATTGGAGGACCTTGGTGGCTGTTCGCTCACCTCCGAAATGGCCTCCATATTGAGATCCGTGGCAATGCCATAGGATTCTCTGTGCTTCCTCTCTGGGGACACAACTACGGATAATTCCGTCTGCACATCTCTTAAAGAGATAGGGTTCATCCCACAAGTAGTACTTTGCATCAGTAATTAATTTCTTCTTTTGTATTCTATTGTACTCCTTGGGTATGAACCTTGCAGCTTTATAGTTTGCAATATCGGCAAACCATGGTGCTTCCTGAATGGCAAATAGATGCTCATCAGGGAACGTCTCAGAGATCTCAAGAAAGGGAAGGGACGTCCCTTCCACTGGCTCTATCCGGGACAGATGATCAGCCACTTGGTTCTCTGTCCCTTTTCTGTCTCTTATTTCTATATCAAACTCTTGCAGAAGCAATACCCATCTGATGAGCCTGGGTTTTGAATCCTGCTTTGTGAGTAGATATTTAAGAGCAGCATGGTCAGTATACACAATCACTTTTGATCCTACTAAGTATGATCTGAACTTGTCAATAGCGTAAACCACTGCAAGTAGTTCTTTTTCTGTGGTTGTGTAATTTTTCTGGGCATCATTTAAAACGCGACTGGCATAATAAATGACATGCAGAAGCTTGTCATGCCTCTGTCCCAATACTGCACCAATGGCATGATCACTGGCATCACACATTAACTCAAATGGCAATGTCCAGTCTGGTACAGAAATGACTGGTGCTGTGACCAGCTTAGCTTTCAGCGTTTCAAACGCCTGCAGGCATGCTGTGTCAAACACAAATGGCGTGTCAGCAGCTAGCAGATTGCTTAGAGGTTTTGCAATTTTTGAAAAATCCTTTATAAACCTCCTATAGAATCCTGCATGCCCCAGAAAGCTTCTGATTGCCTTAACATTGGCAGGTGGTGGTAATTTTTCAATTACCTCTATTTTTGCTTGATCCACCTCTATTCCCTTGTTTGAGATTTTATGCCCAAGAACAATTCCTTCAGTCACCATGAAGTGACACTTTTCCCAGTTTAAAACTAGGTTGGTTTCTTGGCATCTTTTCAGAACAAGTTTCAGGTGATCAAGACAGGAGCTGAATGAGTCTCCATATACTGAGAAGTCATCCATGAAGACTTCTAGAAATTTTTCCACCATGTCAGAGAAAATAGAGAGCATGCATCTCTGGAAGGTTGCAGGTGCATTACATAGCCCAAATGGCATCCTTCTATAAGCAAACACTCCGGATGGACATGTGAATGCTGTTTTCTCTTGATCCTGGGGATCTACTGCAATCTGGTTATAGCCTGAGTAGCCATCCAAAAAGTAGTAATAATCATGACCTGCTAGTCTTTCTAGCATCTGGTCTATGAATGGTAAAGGAAAATGATCATTTCTGGTGGCTGTATTGAGCCTTCTGTAGTCAATACACATGCGCCACCCTGTAACTGTTCTTGTAGGAATCAGTTCATTTTTTTCATTATGAATCACTGTCATGCCTCCCTTTTTTGGGACGACTTGAACAGGGCTCACCCAGGGGCTATCAGAAATGGGATAAATAATCCCAGCCTCTAGTAATTTGGTGACCTCTTTCTGCACCACTTCCTTCATGGCTGGATTTAGCCGCCTCTGTGGTTGGACCACTGGTTTGGCATTATCCTCCAATAGGATTTTGTGCATGCATCTAGCTGGGCTTATGCCCTTAAGGTCACCTATGGACCACCCAAGAGCTGTCTTGTGTGTCCTTAGCACTTGAATAAGTGCTTCCTCTTCCTGTGAATTTAAAGCAGAGCTTATGATCACTGGAAAAGTGTCACCTTCTCCCAGAAATGCATATTTCAAGGATGGTGGTAGTGGCTTGAGCTCGGTTTTAGGGGGTTTTTCCTCTTTCAGAAGAAAGTTCAGAGGCTCTTTCATGTCCCCTGAATCCTCCAAATCAGGCTGAACATCTTTAAAGATGTCTTCTAACTCTGATTCGAGACTCTCAGCCATGTTGATCTCTTCTACTAAAGAGTCAATGAGATCAACTTTCATGCAGTCTGTTGATGTGTCTGGATGCTGCATGGCTTTGACAGCGTTCAACTTGAACTCATCATCATTGACTCTCAAGGTTATTTCCCCCTGTTGGACATCAATGAGGGATCGTCCAGTTGCTAGGAAGGGCCTTCCTAGAATGAGAGTAGCACTCTTGTGCTCCTCCATTTCCAGCACAACAAAGTCAGTAGGAAAGGCGAATGGCCCAACTCTGACAATCATGTCCTCAATCACGCCTGATGGGTATTTAGTGGAACCATCAGCAAGTTGGAGACATATCCAGGTTGGTTTAACTTCTTCAGTTAAGCCAAGCTTCCTGATAGTGGATGCAGGTATCAGGTTGATGCTTGCCCCAAGATCGCATAAAGCTGTCTTGGTGCAATCACCTTCTAATATGCATGGTATCAGAAAACTCCCAGGGTCTTTAAGCTTTTCAGGAAAGCTTTTCAGAATGACTGCACTGCATTCTTCAGTGAGGAGAACTCTTTCTATTTCTCTCCACTCCTTTTTATGACTCAAGATCTCTTTCATGAACTTGGCATAAGAAGGTATTTGCTCAAGTGCCTCTGCAAATGGAATCTTTATTTCAAGAGTCCTTAGATAATCTGCAAAGCGAGCAAATTGCTTATCCTGCTCCTCTTTCCAGAGTTTTTGAGGATAAGGTATCTTGGCTTTATATTCCTCAACCTTAGTGGTTAAAGAAGCCTTTTTAGAGGGGTTGCTATCAGCACTTGTGTGTGTCTGATCCCTCACTGGCAATTGAGTGCCAGAGTCAGAAGCTGGAGTGATGTTAGACGCCAGCTCACTGTCTGTTCCTAGCGCCTGAACGCCAGAAATGTGCCCATGTTGGGCGTTCAACGCCAGATTCTTACCCATTTCTGGCATTGAACGCCAGTCTTGCCTTGTTTCTGGCGCTGAACGCCAGTTTTGGGCATGGTCTGGGCGTTCAGCGCCAGCCTTCCACCCACTTTCTGGTGTTTTAGTGCCAGAATTATTTTTCCCTGGGCTCTTACTGTCCTCAGGTGAATCTTTGGTGGGTCGCTCCTTTCTTGAATTTTTGATGCCTTGAGGTGGGGTATTTTGTGTTTTCCCACTCCTCAATTGAACTGCTTGACATTCTTCTGCTATTTGCCTTGATAGCTGCTGCTTTGTTTGCTTAAACTGTTCGTCTATATGTATATTAGCTATCCTTGTCTCCTGTAGCCTGTCCTTGAATTCAGCTAGCTGCTTTGTTAGAAAATCCAATTGCTGATTGAATTCAGCAGCTTGTTTCACAGTACTGAATTCAGCAGTTACTGTTTTAACCTCTTCATTCATGGAAGGGTTGCTACTTAGATACAGATGCTGATTCCTGGCAACTGTATCAATGATCTCTTGAGCCTCTTCAATTGTCTTTCTCATATGGATAGATCCACCAGCTGAGTAATCTAGAGACAATTGAGCTCCTTCTGCAAGCCCATAGTAGAAGATGTCTAACTGAACCCACTCTGAAAACATTTCAGAGGGGCATTTTCGTAGCATCTCTCTGTATCTCTCCCAGGCATCATAAAGAGATTCATTATCTCCTTGTTTAAAGCCTTGGATGTCCAGCCTTAGCTGTGTCATCCTTTTTGGAGGAAAATACTGATTCAGGAATTTTTCTGTCAGCTGTTTCCATGTTCTTATGCTGGCCTTAGGTTGGTTATTTAACCACCTCTTAGCTTGATCTTTTACAGCAAATGGAAACAGTAATAGTCTGTAGACATCCTGATCTATTTTCTTATCATGTACTGTGTCAGCAATTTGTAAAAATTGTGCCAGGAACTCTGTAGGTTCTTCCTGTGGAAGACCGGAATACTGGCAACTTTGCTGCACCATGATAATGAGCTGAGGATTCAACTCAAAGCTACTAACTCCAATGGAGGGTATGCATATGCTACTCCCATATGAAGCAGTAGAGGGGTTAGAATATGACCCCAGAGTCCTCCTGGACTGTTCATTTCCACTTATGTCCATGATGGATCTATGGATATAACTTGGACTGATTTATCTTTTTATTTATTTTATTTTATAAGAAGTAAATACTTAAATAAAATAAAATAACTAAAAAGAATTTGAATTTTGAAATTAAAATATTTTTTTTTTATTATTTTTTTTTCGTAAAAGAAAATAGAAATTAATTAGTTAAAAAAAGAAATTTTTGAAAAAGAGGGGAGATATTTTCGAAAATTAGAGAGAGAGAGTTAGTTAGGTAGTTTTGAAAAAGTTAAGAAACAAACAAAAAGTTAGTTGTTTAGTTGAAACAAATTTTGAAAAGATAAGAAGTTAGGAAGTTAGAAGAGATATTTTGAAAAGATATTTTTGAATTTAGTGAGGAGAGAGAAAAACAATAAGATAGTACAAGATTCAAAATTTTTAGATCTAATGCTCCTTGTTTTTGAAAATTTTGGAGGGAAAACACCAAGGAACACCAAACTTAAAAATTTTAAGATCAAGACACAAGGAAAACTCAAGAACACTTTGAAGACTCACAAGAACACAAGAACATGAAGAAAGAACACCAAACTTAAAATTTTTAGAAAACCAAACCAAAATTTTCGAAAACCAAAGGGAAATCAACAAGAAAACACCAAACTTAAAGTTTGGCACAGGATTTAATAGAAAAATTATTTTTGAAAAAGGTTTTTAAAAAATATGATAGCCAATTATCATGAACATAAACACCACGTTCTAATTAACTGAGCTATCAATTTAAAGTGTTTTAACAAGGGATAAATAAAAAGACTCTAAACCAAAAAGAAAGATTTTTTTTCCTAATCTAAGCAACAAAATAATTCGTCAGTTGTTCAAACACGAACAATCCCCGGCAACGGCGCCAAAAACTTGGTGCACGAATTGTGAATCACACTTTTCACAACGCGTACCACTAACCAGCAAGTGCACTGGGTCGTCCAAGTAATACCTTACGTGAGTAAGGGTCGAATCCCACGGAGATTGTTGGTTTGAAGCAATCTATGGTTATTTTGTAAATCTTAGTCAGGAAGTCAATTATGTTTATCAGTTGAATTGTGAATAACCAAGAGGGCATAAATTAAAGGTTACTTGTTGTGTAGTAATGGAGAATATGTTGGAGTTTTGGAGATGCTTTGTCTTCTGAATCTCTGCTTTCCTCTGTCTTCTGATTCACGCACGCACGTCCTCCTATGGCAAGCTGTGTGTTTGTGGATCACCGTTGTCAATGGCTACCTTCCATCCTTCCAGTGAAAACTACGCTCACGCACTCTGTCACAGCACGGCTAATCACCGGTTGGTTCTCGATCCGGTTGGAATAGGATTTACTATCCTTTTGCGTCTGTCACTAACGGCCAGCCTTCAGGAGTTTGAAGCTCGTCACAGTCATTCAATCTTTGAATCCTACTCGGAATACCACAGACAAGGTTTAGACTTTCCGGATTCTCATGAATGGCGCCATCAGCTCTAGCTTATACCACGGAGATTCTGATTAAGAGATCTCAGAGATACTCATTCAATCGGATATAGAACGGAGGTGGTTGTCAGGCACACGTTCATGGTTTGAGGAAGGTTATGAATGTCACGGATCATCACCTTCATCACAGTTAAGCGCGAATGAACATCTTAGATAGGAACAAGCGTGTTTGAATGGAAAACAGAAATACTTGCATTAATTCATCGAGACACAGCAGAGCTCCTCACCCCTAACAATGGGGTTTAGAGACTCATGCCGTCAGAGAATACAAAGTTTAGATCTGAAATGTCATGAGATACAAAATAAGTCTCTAAAAGTTGTTTAAATACTAAACTAGTAGCCTAGGTTTACAAAAATTGGATAAACTATGATGGATGATGTAGAGATCCACTTCTGGGGCCCACTTGGTGTGTGCTGGGGCCCACTTGGTGTGTGCTGGGGCTGAGACTTAAGCAATTCACGTGCAGAGGCCATTTGTGGAGTTGAACGCCAGTTTTTGTGCCAGTTTGGGCGTTCAACTCCAGTTTTTGATCCTTTTCTGGCGCTGGACGCCAGAATTGGGCAGAGGACTGGCGTTGAACGCCAGTTTACGTCGTCTATTCTTGTGCAAAGTGATGCGCATAAACGTGTTATGCTACGATTTAGGAAATTGCACGATCGGCAAAATTCCTTCCGGCAAGTGCACCGGTTATCGTCGTCAAGTAAAAACTCACAATAGAGTGAGGTCGAATCCCACAAGGATTGGTTGAGTGAGCAATTCGGATTAGAAGTGTGTTCTAGTTGAGCGGAATCAAGATTTGAGATGAGAATTGCGGAATGTAAAATTGGCGGGAAAAGTAAATGACAAGAAAATTAAATGGCTGAATCTTAAATTGCATGAATTAAAGAGCAGAATGTAAATTGCTGAAATTAAAAGGGAATGGGGATGATTGCAAGAATTGAATTGCAGAATGTAAAGAGAAAGTGGAAATCAGAAATGGGGAATTCATTGGGTTTAGGAGATATTGAAATCTCCGAATCAAAACATGTAAATCTCTTCCTCAACCAATGCATTCATTGAATTTTGCTTGGCAATCTTATATGATTGGATCCCAATTCCTTGGCTCACCAATGCTCTCTAAAAACAAACAAATTCCCAATCCCTTGGTTTAAATGTTCATAAGAAGAGATGATGCTTGATCACTGATTATACCACACAATTTCATGAACCACAATTTGGTAGGATTACATGTCACAATATCCATCCAAACCCCAATCCAATCCACTGTGAGAAAGCTTCTCTAGCATGAATCCTCCATTCCTTTCCCAAGGCTCCGAAGGATTCCAAGTATGAGTGGTCTCTTTCCCAAGACAACTACTCAATGGAATTAGATCGAGAAGCTTTCTAACGAAATTCAAGAGAAAAGATTGAAGAAGAAGATAAACTATTATTGATTCATTGAATTACAATAGAGCTCCCTAACCCAATGAAAAGGGGGTTTAGTGAATCATAGCTCTGAATTCAATTACAAAGAAAAGGAAACTAGCTAAAAGTGAAAAGTACAAGTCCCTCTAACTTAACTTTTATCCTATTTATACACTTTCTATATTGAGCTTCAGTTGTGCTTCTTGGGCTTTGAGGCCTCTCCTTGCTTTCCTTTTGCCTTGGGTTTATGATCCATAATCTTGATGAGGTTGTTGATCCAGATCCTGTAACATTTATTGAGCCAACTTAGTGATAATCAAATAATGACACATGACTCAATAAATTGAGATTTCAAACTCATCAATCCTTCAGGCCCAATCCCATAAACCATGATATTCAATTGGGTTTCATACCAAAGTAAGTTTAAGTTAATACTTGTGCTCAAAGACTAACTTAAATCACAATATTTTTGGCCCAGAAACCCTTTTCAAGAGTGGCGTTTAAGTTGTAGTTTAAGCTTAAACTGCAACTTAAACGCCAGACACTTCCAGTGAGGCCATTTGTAGAAGCACGTTTAAGCTTCAGTTAAGGTTAAACTGAAGCTTAAACGTGGAAATGGAAGAAGGTAGCCCTGGAGAGTAATGTAGTCGAACACGTTTAACCTCCAGTTTAAGGTTAAACTGGAGGTTAAACGTGGAAAAGGAATGAGGCATCCTGGAGGTCGAACACGTTTAACCTCCAGTTTGAGGTCAAACTGGAGGTTAAACGTGGAAAGGGGTGTAGGCATACTGGAGGTCGAACACGTTTAACCTCCAGTTTGAGGTCAAACTGGAGGTTAAACGTGGAAGCTTGGAATGGTGGCCCTGGAGGTGTCGAACACGTTTAACCTCCAGTTTGGGGTCAAACTGGAGGTTAAACGTGGAGATGGAGAGAGCAACCCTGGAGTGAAAAAACTATCGAACACGTTTAAGCTCCAGTTTGAGTCAAACTGGAGCTTAAACGTGGAATGGCCCCTGGTACTCTTCCTGGTTCTGGCGTTTAACCTCCAGTTTGAGGTCAAACTGGAGGTTAAACGTGGAACTCCTCCCTGGTTGGCATACTCATTCTGGCGTTTAACCTCCAGTTTGAGGTCAAACTGGAGGTTAAACGTGGAATGCTCCTTAAGTGAGGCTTTTCATTCTGGCGTTTAACCTCCAGTTTGAGGTCAAACTGGAGGTTAAACTTCAATCCCAGCATTTCTTATCCTTCATGATTTTGGCGTTTAAGCTCCAGTTTAGGCTTAAACTGGAACTTAAACTCCATATGTGATATACAAGCTTCCTTTATTGATTTTGTTGCTTCCTTGCTTAGCCTCTTCTTCCCTGAAATCATCCAAACAATTGCATCAAAGTCTTGCAAAATTTCATGAGAAATCTTTCATTCATAGCATTTAAGTAATATAACTAAAACTCATGGAATTTGCATCAAAATCATATTGTTTGGATGGTTCATTACTTTGTTCTTCATTTAACCATTTTTGGTTACTTTAAGCTCAAGAAAATGCATAAAACAACTAAAACTAACAGAAAAATGCTAGTGAAACTAGCCTATGATGCCTTGGCATCACAACACCAAACTTAATACTTGCTTGTCCCTAAGCAAGTCCTGAGTTATTTGAGAAGAAAGTATGAACAGAAAGTAATTACATTGGCTATATTAGCAAGCAATTGAAGTTCATCAGAAGGGTTCTATGCAGAAAGTTGCAGCATCACTTTTTCATACTTATCAGGTAGGATTATCACTTTTTCATTGCATCCGTCAAAAATTGCTATGGCCTCCTGTTATTCTTATGTCTTTGGCACTTCTCCTTTGTTTTTCTTTTCTTTTTCTTAGAGCTTCTTTTGCTCCTTGCTTGCTTAGTGTCATGTGTTGCACAAGCCTTTGGCATTTTCTTTTTCTTATCAGTGCACTACACATATCCACTTTAGGCATTTTAGTTCACATTTCTTCTTGAGACATTGGTGCCCAGCACCTCTTTGTGTGACTAAATGTTTTGTATTGAGGTTGCTCTTGATAATGGACTTTTGGTTGATAATCCCGGGTTAGTTAACCCAAGTTACCAAGTGTTGAAACACTCCTCAGAACCTATTCATCCAAGCATATCCTTAATACATAAACACCACAGGCATTTGTCTCAGGAGTTCAAACCATTGGTGCCTAGCTTATTTTCTCAATTTTTTTGCTTTTTGGTTGCCTTTTTCCGTGGCTTTTTCTTTTCCTTTTTCTTTCTTTTTCATGGCCAAAGACATTTATTCATCAAGATCCATAGACAATTTTTACTTCTACATAAAAAATGATAATTCTACACTCAAATTTTAGTGATGTGACTAAACAATCAAGCATGCATACCACCACTTAATTCTACTTGATTTGTCACTAATTTAGCCGGTTACTTTTGTTCAAACTTTTCTTTTATTTTTGGAAACAGAACAAGCATGGCACGCACTTGTTTAAGAAGGTGAAGTTATATCCAAACATCTAGGCATTCACTTTATTCAAAGCACTTAACAAACAGACATATTAAAACAAACTACACATTCCAGAAAGATTCAACATATACAGTTTAAACCAGAACACGCATGCTTTTGTTTGGCCTTTTTAAAGAATTATCAAGGAATAATACCACCTTGTGAAATTCCTTGTTTTCTCTTTGTTGTCAGGAAACACTTTGATTTCTCCTTCTTCTTCCTAAATGTTGCTTCATGCTTTAAGGTTCTTGTTTCCTTTCCTGCAAAGAGTAATGAAGTTGCTTGCTCCTCAAGCACTTAAGTGGTTAGCTCAACTATGTGTGGGTAAGTATCGGATTCTTAAGTTGGTGTGTGAACACCAAACTTAGTCTCCCACTTACTTCTCTGTGTTCTTTGAATCCTTGAGTTATCTTGGAATGATGTTGCTACTAAGGGTTTTAAGCATTTCTGTGACTGCTTAGAATAGTTGTTCCTTTCACATAATTCAAAGGTTGTTGTGTTCAGTTGATCTTTATGGTGGAACACCAAACTTAGAGTCACACATTCCCCTTTGACTTATGGATCCATGAATTCATTGTTTGGTGTGAAACACCAAACTTAATTCTTTGCAATGCACAGAAACTACTTTACCCCTTTTATTGAAACAAATAAAAGAAACAGCGAAAAGGTATTACCTCAGGTTGGGTTGCCTCCCAACAAGCGCTTGTTTAACGTCATTAGCTTGACGGTCAGCTTCCTCAGTTGAGGTGATATTTAACTTTGTCCTTCTCCTCCACATCTCCCAAGTAATGTTTAAGTCTTTGACCGTTAACAATGAAGGTTCGTTGTGACTTTTCTTCCATGATTTCTACTTGTCCATAATTGGAGACCTTGGTGACAAGGAATGGTCCAGACCACCTTGATTTTAGCTTCCCTGGAAATAGCTTCAGCCTAGAATTGTAGAGCAATACTTTTTGCCCTTCTTCAAATTTCCTTGGGGCTATGTTGCTGTCATGCTTCTTCTTTGCTCTTTCTTTGTAAATTTTGGCATTCTCATAAGCTTCCGCTCTGAATTCTTCCAACTCTTGAATTTGCAACATCCTTCTTTCTCCAGCGGCTTTGTTGTCCAAGTTCAGAAGTTTCAAGGCCCAGTATGCCTTGTGCTCCAACTCCAGTGGCAGATGGCAAGCTTTTCCATATACTAGTTGGTAAGGCGACATTCCAATTGGTGTTTTGAAAGCTGTCCTATATGCCCAAAGAGCATCATCTAGCTTAATCGACCAGTCCTTCCTTGAAGTTCCCACAGTCTTTTCCAGGATTCTTTTGAGTTCTCTGTTAGATATTTCGGCTTGCCCACTTGTCTGTGGATGGTATGGTGTGGCCACCCTGTGTTTGACTCCATATTTTAGAAGCAATGCCTCTAATGGTTTGTTGCAGAAGTGGCTTCCTCCATCACTGATGATTGCTCTTGGAACCCCAAAACGGCAAAAAATGTGTTTTCTGAGGAAGTTCATGACTACCTTATTATCATTGGTTGGAGTTGCTATTGCTTCAACCCATTTGGAGACATAGTCTACTGCCACAAGAATGTAATTGTTTGAGTATGAAGAGGGAAATGGTCCCATGAAATCTATCCCCCATACATCAAACAATTCAAGTTCCAGAATGAATTGTTGTGGCATTTCATTTCTTCTTGGCAAGTTCCCAGCTTTCTGGCATTCATGGCAGTGCTTCACTAATTCTTTTGCATCTTTGAAGATAGTGGGCCAATAAAAACCACACTGCAACACCTTAGCTGCTGTTCTTTCTCCTGCAAAGTGCCCTCCATAAGTGGAGCCATGGCAGTCCCATAAGACTTCCCTTCCTTCTTCCTCGGATATGCATCTTCTGAGTATGCCATCGGAACATTTTTTGAACAAGTATGGTTCGTCCCAGATGAAGTATTTGGCATCATTTACCAATTTCTTCCTTTGATGTTTGTTAAATTCCAAAGGTAAACTCCCAGTGGCCTTGAAATTTGCTATGTCTGCAAACCAGGGTGCTTTGTGAATTACCATGAGTTGTTCATCAGGAAAGCACTCATTTACATGTGTGCTTTGTGTGCTTCCTTCTTCACATGGTATCCTTGATAAATGATCTGCCACCTTGTTTTCTACACCCTTCTTGTCTTTGATTTCAATGTCAAATTCCTGCAACAAAAGAACCCATCTAATAAGTCTTGGTTTAGATTCTTGTTTAGCAAGTAAATATTTTAAAGCTGAATGATCAGTGAAGACAATGACTTTAGATCCAATGAGATAAGATCTAAATTTGTCAAATGCAAAGACTATTGCCAAGAGTTCTTTTTCAGTGGTTGTGTAATTCTTTTGGTTAGCATTCAAGACTTTACTGGCATAATAAATCACATGCACCAAATTGTTTTTCCTTTGTCCTAACACGGCCCCAATAGCAAGGTCTGATGCATCACACATCAGTTCAAAAGGTAAGTTCCAATCAGGTGGGGCAATGATAGGTGCAGAGGAAAGTTTTTGCTTCAAGAGATCATAGGCTAGCATGCAATTTTTATCAAATACAAAGGGTGTATCAGAGACGAGCAAGTTACTCAAAGGTTTGGCTATTTTAGAAAAGTCTCTAATAAACCTTCTGTAAAAACCAGCGTGTCCCAAAAAGCTCCTAACTGCCTTGACATTACTTGGTGGAGGTAGTTTTTCAATGATTTCCACCTTAGCTCTGTCCACCTCCATGCCTCTATTAGAGATTTTGTGGCCAAGGACTATTCCTTCTGTGACCATGAAATGACACTTTTCCCAGTTTAATACTAGATTAGTCTCTTGGCACCTCTTAAGCACCAAGGCAAGGTGGTGTAGGCAGCTGGGAAAAGAATCCCCAAACACAGAAAAATCGTCCATGAAGACCTCAATAAATTTTTCAATCATGTCCGAAAAGATGGACAGCATGCATCTTTGGAAAGTGGCAGGTGCATTGCACAACCCAAAGGGCATGCGTCTATAAGCAAAAACTCCATATGGACAAACAAATGATGTTTTCTCTTGATCACTAGGATCAACTACTATTTGGTTGTAGCCCGAATATCCATCCAAGAAGCAATAGTAAGCATGTCCGGCAAGCCTTTCAAGCATCTGATCCATGAATGGGAGTGGGAAATGATCTTTTCTGGTGGCTTCATTGAGTTTCCTGTAGTCTATGCACATCCTCCATCCAGTAACGGTTCTTGTGGGTATGAGTTCGTTCTTCTCATTTGGAACCACAGTTATGCCACCTTTCTTGGGCACTACATGGATGGGACTAACCCATGGGCTATCAGAAATGGGGTAGATTACCCCTGCCTGCCATAACTTCCTCACTTCCTTTTGTACCACTTCTTTCATGACGGGGTTCAATCTTCTTTGAGCTTGAATGGAGGGTCTAGCATCCTCTTCTAACAAGATTTTATGCATGCATATGGATGAACTTATCCCCTTCAAATCAGCTAGGGTCCATCCAATGGCATCTTGATGAGTTTGCAGCACCTTGATCAATTCTTCTTCTTGTTCTTGGCTCAAGGCCGAGCTAATGATAACAGGGTGACTCTCATCACTACCCAAGTATGCATACTTGAGATTAGGGGGCAATGCTTTGAGCTCAGGTTTTGGTGCTTCCTTTTCTTCTTTCACTTTCTCTGGCCTACTTAGCATAGTTGTGTCATCATCCTTGATATCACTAACTTCAATATCCTTGGTGAACTCCTCCTCTGCCACTTCCTTTATTGTTTCCTCAAAAGTTTCTTGTACTGCAATGTCCACTACATCAACCCTCATGCACTCCCTTAGTGATTCTGATGGATAGCTCATTGCCTTGAATACATTAAACACCAATTTCTCATCATGGAGTCTAAGAGTGAGTTCACCCTTTTGTACATCTATGATGGCTCCAGCAGTAGCTAGGAAGGGTCTTCCCAGAATTATTGAAGCTTTGGCTTCTTCCTCCATATCTAACACCACAAAATCAGCAGGAAATATAAATTCTCCCACCTTTACCAACAAATCCTCAACTATCCCATGAGGGAATTTAAAAGTTCGATCTGCCAATTGGAGGGCCATTCTTGTTGGTTTGGCCTCTTCAATCTTCATTCTTTTCATCATTGTTAGCGACATCAAATTGATGCTGGCCCCTAAATCACACAAGGCCTTCTCCACCATGACTTCTCCTATAATACAGGGGATTTGGAAACTGCCTGGGTCCTTCAATTTCTGAGGCAATTTGTGCTGAATGATGGCACTGCATTCTTCAGTTAACAACACAGTTTCCTCATTTCTCCAGCTTCTCTTCTTGGTCATCAATTCTTTTAAGAATTTTGCATAGAGTGGCATTTGCTCTATTGCTTCAGCAAAGGGAATGTTGATTTGAAGCTTCTTGAAAATCTCCAAGAACCTGGAGAATTGGCCATCCTTTTCACTTTTCATCAAACGTTGAGGATAAGGTGCTTTAGGTGTGTAAGGCTTCAAGACCTCTTTTTCTTTTTCTTTTGTTGCAAACGGTGTAACAGATTGTCCTTGTTCTTTGTCTTTCACATTTTCCTTTACTTCATCCTCTGTGGTTTCCCTTGAAATCTCCTTTAGATTCTTTCCACTTCTGAGGGTTATGGCCTTACATTCCTCCCTTGCAATAGCCTTAACAGTATGAGAACTGCTTGTCCCAGGGGCTTGCTTAGTCAAATACAAAATTTGATTTTCTAGCTTCTGGATGGCAGCTCCTTGGTTTTGCAAGTTAGAATTTACTTCTTCCTTAAAAGCCTTCAATTCAATTATGTCTTGGCTCATGGTTGCAAGCATTCCTTCCATCCGGTTTAATTGATCTTGAAATTGTTGGTTCGGATTAGGTTGGGTATGTTGATTATTTTGGCCATGATATGATGGTTGGGGGTAAGTGTTTTGTGTGGCTTGGTATGATCTTTGGTTGGAGTTTTGGTATGTGGAATTGTTTTGTTGGTTGTGGTTGTAAGGTTTGTGGTTTTGTGGTTGGGTTTGTTGGTTTCCCCACCCAAAGTTTGGGTGGTTTCTCCAGCCTGGGTTGTAAGTGTTGGAGTGTGGATCATATGATTGCCTTTGTTGGTTTCCCACATAGTTAACCTCATCCCAATCACCTCCTTCAATGCCTACTTCCTCTTGATCTTGTGTGTGTATTGCAGCCACTTGCTTTGTTTCTAATTGCCTGGTAAGCTCTGCTAGTTGCTTGGCAAACACCTTGTTTTGGGCTAGAATTGTATCAACATGGTTCAGCTCCATGACTCCCTTAGTGTTGTGCCTTTCTGATGCATAGTAGTACTCATTCTCAGCCACTGTCTCGATCACTTCAATGGCTTCTTCCACGGTCTTTTTCTTGTTCAATGAACCTCTTGATGAATGGTCTACAGCCTTCCTTGATTCATAAGAGAGCCCATCATAGAAGATGTGCAGTTGCACCCAATCATGGAACATGTTTGGTGGGCATTTCCTTGTCAAGTCCTTGAATCTCTCCCATGCCTCGTAGAGAGTTTCACCATCTTGTTGTCTAAAAGTCTGGACCTCAGATCGAAGCCTATTGACCTTTTGTGGAGGGTAGAAACGTGCCAGAAACTTGCCTTCCACCTCATCCCATGTGGTTAGACTCCCCCTTGGGAATGATTCCAGCCACTTAGCTGCCTTGTCCCTAAGTGAAAATGGGAACAAAAGCAGTTTATAGGCATCTTCCTGGACTCCATTGGACTTCACAGTGTCACAAATTCTCAGGAATTTTGTGAGATGTTGGTTTGGGTCTTCATTAGCACTTCCTCCAAAGGAACAATGATTTTCCACCAATGATATTAGCTGTGGCTTGAGCTCAAAATTGTTGGCCTGAATGGGTGGTTTCTGGATGCTACTACCACAGTTCCCAGAGGTTGGGTTTATGTATGAACTAAGAACCCTCCTCTCAGGAATGGCATTGTTTCCATCAGCTCTCTCATGGTTGTGAACTTCTCTATCCATGTTGAGATCTAGAGCTTCCTCAAAATTGTCCTCAGATTCTCCTTCAGATTCCTCTTCTCCCACTACTCTCTTCCCTCTTGCTTCCCTTCTAAGTCTATGAAGGGTCCTTTCCGGTTCGGTATATGGAGGAGTTGATGTCTCTCCTCTCCTACCTGTCATACAAGAACACAGCTCAAACACAAACAAGTGAAATACTCTTGGTTAATGGAAGAGTATGGTTAGATCAATTGAGGAATTAAATCAAACAGTTAGTGAGTCAGTGAGTTAGTTGCATGGATTTAAAGGCATAAAGAAGGAAAGCATGTAACCAAGTGCAGAAATTAAAATTCAACAAGTATCTAGAACAGAATTAATCAAAGCAAGAGAAAATTGCTCAATCTAGTTAGCTTCCAATTTGAGAATTGTCAATCGAAAACCAATCCCCGGCAACGGCGCCATAAACTTGATGCGCATAAACGTGTTATGCTACGATTTAGGAAATTGCACGATCGGCAAAATTCCTTCCGGCAAGTGCACCGGTTATCGTCGTCAAGTAAAAACTCACAATAGAGTGAGGTCGAATCCCACAAGGATTGGTTGAGTGAGCAATTCGGATTAGAAGTGTGTTCTAGTTGAGCGGAATCAAGATTTGAGATGAGAATTGCGGAATGTAAAATTGGCGGGAAAAGTAAATGACAAGAAAATTAAATGGCTGAATCTTAAATTGCATGAATTAAAGAGCAGAATGTAAATTGCTGAAATTAAAAGGGAATGGGGATGATTGCAAGAATTGAATTGCAGAATGTAAAGAGAAAGTGGAAATCAGAAATGGGGAATTCATTGGGTTTAGGAGATATTGAAATCTCCGAATCAAAACATGTAAATCTCTTCCTCAACCAATGCATTCATTGAATTTTGCTTGGCAATCTTATATGATTGGATCCCAATTCCTTGGCTCACCAATGCTCTCTAAAAACAAACAAATTCCCAATCCCTTGGTTTAAATGTTCATAAGAAGAGATGATGCTTGATCACTGATTATACCACACAATTTCATGAACCACAATTTGGTAGGATTACATGTCACAATATCCATCCAAACCCCAATCCAATCCACTGTGAGAAAGCTTCTCTAGCATGAATCCTCCATTCCTTTCCCAAGGCTCCGAAGGATTCCAAGTATGAGTGGTCTCTTTCCCAAGACAACTACTCAATGGAATTAGATCGAGAAGCTTTCTAACGAAATTCAAGAGAAAAGATTGAAGAAGAAGATAAACTATTATTGATTCATTGAATTACAATAGAGCTCCCTAACCCAATGAAAAGGGGGTTTAGTGAATCATAGCTCTGAATTCAATTACAAAGAAAAGGAAACTAGCTAAAAGTGAAAAGTACAAGTCCCTCTAACTTAACTTTTATCCTATTTATACACTTTCTATATTGAGCTTCAGTTGTGCTTCTTGGGCTTTGAGGCCTCTCCTTGCTTTCCTTTTGCCTTGGGTTTATGATCCATAATCTTGATGAGGTTGTTGATCCAGATCCTGTAACATTTATTGAGCCAACTTAGTGATAATCAAATAATGACACATGACTCAATAAATTGAGATTTCAAACTCATCAATCCTTCAGGCCCAATCCCATAAACCATGATATTCAATTGGGTTTCATACCAAAGTAAGTTTAAGTTAATACTTGTGCTCAAAGACTAACTTAAATCACAATATTTTTGGCCCAGAAACCCTTTTCAAGAGTGGCGTTTAAGTTGTAGTTTAAGCTTAAACTGCAACTTAAACGCCAGACACTTCCAGTGAGGCCATTTGTAGAAGCACGTTTAAGCTTCAGTTAAGGTTAAACTGAAGCTTAAACGTGGAAATGGAAGAAGGTAGCCCTGGAGAGTAATGTAGTCGAACACGTTTAACCTCCAGTTTAAGGTTAAACTGGAGGTTAAACGTGGAAAAGGAATGAGGCATCCTGGAGGTCGAACACGTTTAACCTCCAGTTTGAGGTCAAACTGGAGGTTAAACGTGGAAAGGGGTGTAGGCATACTGGAGGTCGAACACGTTTAACCTCCAGTTTGAGGTCAAACTGGAGGTTAAACGTGGAAGCTTGGAATGGTGGCCCTGGAGGTGTCGAACACGTTTAACCTCCAGTTTGGGGTCAAACTGGAGGTTAAACGTGGAGATGGAGAGAGCAACCCTGGAGTGAAAAAACTATCGAACACGTTTAAGCTCCAGTTTGAGTCAAACTGGAGCTTAAACGTGGAATGGCCCCTGGTACTCTTCCTGGTTCTGGCATTTAACCTCCAGTTTGAGGTCAAACTGGAGGTTAAACGTGGAACTCCTCCCTGGTTGGCATACTCATTCTGGCGTTTAACCTCCAGTTTGAGGTCAAACTGGAGGTTAAACGTGGAATGCTCCTTAAGTGAGGCTTTCCATTCTGGCGTTTAACCTCCAGTTTGAGGTCAAACTGGAGGTTAAACTTCAATCCCAGCATTTCTTATCCTTCATGATTTTGGCGTTTAAGCTCCAGTTTAGGCTTAAACTGGAACTTAAACTCCATATGTGATATACAAGCTTCCTTTATTGATTTTGTTGCTTCCTTGCTTAGCCTCTTCTTCCCTGAAATCATCCAAACAATTGCATCAAAGTCTTGCAAAATTTCATGAGAAATCTTTCATTCATAGCATTTAAGTAATATAACTAAAACTCATGGAATTTGCATCAAAATCATATTTTTTGGATGGTTCATTACTTTGTTCTTCATTTAACCATTTTTGGTTACTTTAAGCTCAAGAAAATGCATAAAACAACTAAAACTAACAGAAAAATGCTAGTGAAACTAGCCTATGATGCCTTGGCATCACAAAGTATAGACTATTATATATTTCTGGAAAGCCCTGGATGTCTACTTTCCAACGCAATTGGAAGCACGCCATTTCGAGTTCTGTATCTCCAGAAAATCCACTTTGAGTGCAGGGAGGTCAGAATCCAACAGCATCAGCAGTCCTTTTTCAGCCTGAATCAGATTTTTGCTCAGCTCCTTCAATTTCAGCCAGAAAAATACCTGAAATTACAGAAAAACACACAACTCATAGTAAAGTCCAGAAATATGAATTTTTCCTAAAAACTAATAAAAATAGACTAAAAACTAACTAAAACATACTCTAAACTATATGAAATTATCCCCAAAAAGCGTATAAAATATCCGCTCATCAGAGCTGCGAACATTCATCAGTATAGTGGCTATAATCAGCACAGATCCCACTGGACTAACTGTTGGCTTTGCTGTGGTGGAGAAGGTTGAGCTTGCTGAACTTGTTGTTGGTTCAATTGCATCTGCTTCAGCAAGTTGGTCATTTCACAGATACTCCGAGTTAGAGCAGCAGTCTCTTTGCTAGAGGATACTTTTGCAATGGCTTTTGCATGGCCTTGTTTCTGCCTGTGATTCCGAGTAGATTCAGCTAAGTCGCTGATCAATTGCCATGCCTCATCATTGGTCTTGTACTTTTTCATAGACCCATTGCTAGCACTTTCCAATGGGGTCTTATCTTGGGGCCTCATGCCCTGTGTGACGTAACCGAGTAACACTATCTTGTCAATCATATGCTGGGGGTAAGCTTCCAGAAGATTATTGAAGCGCTCCCACTATTTATAGAGAGTCTCGGATTCATCCTGAACAATCATGGAAATATCTTTCCTCAGTTTATCAGTAACTTCAACTGGAAAGAATTTTTCCAAGAATTCTCTTCTCAGTGTATCCCAGTTGGATACAGTTGCTGCGGGTTGAGTGTAGTACCACTCTCTTGCCTTTCCCTCAAGAGAAAACGGGAAGGCTTTTAGCAAAATTGATGTTTCATCTACACCATCACGCCTGACAGTAGAACAGGCTGCTTGAAAATCTCTCAGGTGCTTGATAGGCTCTTGCGCAGGTAAGCCATGAAACTTGGGCATCAAATTGAGCAGTGCAGTCTTTATTTCAAAGTCTGTAGCCACCGCTGGGTGATGCGCTTGAAATGGTTGCATTGTAAAATTAGGGGCTCCAGCCTCCTGGATAGTAACTCTCCTGGGTGCTGCCATGTCACCTATACGTAAATCAACCGATTCAGTAGAACGGGGGCTGGTGTCTTCCTCAAATGACGTTTCAGATTTGCCCTCTGAGAGGACTAAATGACGCTGATGCCAGGACATTTTGGCCAGTTTCACTGACCTTTTCTTTACTATTTTTAAGGTAGTTTCATGCATTTTCTTAGAAAATAAGCTAGTTTTGGGTAGATATTCACTTACATCTTGATTCAAGCATACATTGTGCACTTTACATGATTCCATGAGAATTTTGCATGAAATATATGAAAAATTAGATGATGCATGACTCATGACTTGGACTAGAACTTTGATGCACTTTGTTGCTTGATTTCAGGACAAAGGAAGCAAGGAAGAACCACGTTAGCAGCCACGTTAGTCTAACTAACGTGACCACTAACGTGGAATGGGAGCTAGCTTGCAACGTTAATGAGAAAAGTAATCGCCAATAATGCTCTCGAAGCCATCATAACCAACGTTAAGAGTCACGTTAACTAAGTTAATGTGAACTCTAACGTGGAAGAAAGAAAATGGAGCCAACGTTAATGATACTTACCTTTGTCACTAACGTTGGACCAAGCTCATAGGTGGCCACGTTAAGAGCCACGATAACTTAGTTAACGTGGACTCTAACGTTAAGAAGCAAAAGAGAAGCCAACGTTAGTGACATTCACCTTTGTCACTAACATTGGCCAAGCCTCCATAAGCCACGTTAACTCCCACGTTAACTAAGTTAACGTGGAAGCTAATGTGGAGAGAGCAATTGATAGCCAACGTTAGTGACACTTACCTTTGTCACTAACGTTGGGGTGAACCACCAAGAGCCACCATGAGCAACATTAACTCCCACGTTAACTTAGTTAACGTGGAAGCTAACGTGGATAAAGAGATGATGACCCAACGTTAGTGACACTCACCTTTGTCACTAACATTGGAGATGGCTAGCATGACTACGTTAGAAGCCACATTAACTTAGTTAACGTGGAATCTAACGTGGGAAATAGGGGCACATTGGAATGTTAGTGACAAAGGTAAGTGTCACTAACGTTCTCGAAGAATTGGCACTGCTACGTTAGAAGCCACGTTAACCTAGTTAACGTGGACTCTAACGTAGGGACAAGGGAGGACTCTCCACGTTATTGGGAAAGGTAAGTCCCAATAACGTGTGCGAAGGACTAAGAGGCAACGTTACTGGTCACGTTAGTTCCACTAACGTTGAAGTCAACGTGATCATATTTGGGTTAGGAACGTTAGTGAAAAAGGTGATTGTCACTAACGTTCTCGAACCCACACTTTCACTTAATGTTGACACCACTAACGTCCTAAGCCCAAGGAAAAGGATAACTGCTTTAAACTCAAGATTCAGAGGCCCATACCTAAGACTTGAAGAGCCAACTAGAAGATCGGAAGAGTAGTATATATAGGAGTAGCTTTGAATTAGTTGGGGGGTTGGAAACTATAGGGAGCTCTTGGTATAGAACTACTCTCTGTATTTACTCTCTCTGCATTTTTTTTAGTTTTACTTTCATCATGTATTCTCCATCTTTGTTTTCATTTTCCAGAGCTTTGAACAACTAAACCCCTTTCATTGGGTTAGGGAGCTCTGTTGTAATTTGATGGATCAATATTAGTTTTCATTCTCCTTCTTCTATCTTTTCTCTTGATTTTAGTTGAAAGCTTTCGATCTTTATCCAATTGGGTAGTTATCTTGGAAAAGAAGCTATTCATACTTGGATCTCTTCTGAACCTTGAAAGAGGAATGAAGAGATCATGCTAGGAATGCTTTCTCATGCTGGACCAAATTGGGTGTGGATGGATATGTGACTGTAATCCCACCAACACCTGATTTGGGAAATGCATGTGGTATAGTCAGTGACCATACTTCATCTCTTCTCATGAGCAATTGACCAAGGAATTGGCTATTGATCAAGATTTGAGAGATTGAATTACCAAGAAATTAGAATTCGATCACTTAAGATTGCCAAGGAGATCAATGAATGCATTGATTGAGGAAGAGATGAAAATAAACTTGATCCGGAGAATGCAACATCTCCTGAGCCCAATGAACTCCCATTTCTTATCTTACCCATTCTCTTTAATTTCTGCCATTTACTATTATGAGCAATTACCCCATTCCCATTTAAGATTCTACAATTTACTTTCTGCTATTTACATTCAGCTCTTTATTTCTAGTATTTACTTTTTCTGCTATTTACTTTCCCGCCATTTAATTTTCTGTAAATCTCAAATCAATTTCTGGTTCGCTCAACTAGAACATTCCTCTAATTAAAGTTGCTTGATCAATCAATCTCTGTGGGATTCGACCTCACTCTATTATGAGTTTTTACTTGACGATAAATTTGGTACACTTGCTGAAGAAAATTTGTTGAGAGGTAAGTTTTCGTGTGCATCAAGTTTATGGCGCCGTTGCCGGGGATTGATTTTGTATCAACAATGATTAAGTTGGAGGATCACTAGATTGAGCATTTGTTATTCTGTTGATTTAAATTTCTGTTTGAGCACTTTACTTTCGGTTTCAGTTGTTTTGTATTCCCATCCCTTTAACCCCTTTATTTCAGTTGTTTACACTCTGTTTCACTCACCCACTAACTGTTTGATATATTGCATCACTCACACTAACAGCATTTTTTTTAGAATAGTTTCTGGATCTATTTCCTTGCTTGCACCTTGTTGGTTGTATGACAGGGAGAAGAAGCGGGGCTTCAACTTCCTTTGATTCTGAACCTGAGAGGACCTTCCTTAGATTAAGGAGGGAAGCAAGAGGAAAGAGAGTAGTTGGTGCTGAGGAAGAGGAAGAGTACTTTGAACAAAACAATGAGGAGAATATGGAGAACCATTATGAAGAAGGGGCTCACAACCATGGTAGAGAGGATCTAGCAAATCATGCTGGGCAAGAGAGAAGAGTTTTGGGTTCTTACATCAACCCAAACCCAGGAAACTGTGGAAGTAGCATCCAAAGGCCAACAATGCATGCCAACAACTTTGAACTAAAGCCACAGCTCATCACCCTTGTTCAGAACAACTGTTCATTCGGAGGGAGTGTCCAAGAAGACCCCAATCAACATCTAACCACCTTTCTGAGGATATGTGATACTGTGAAGTCTAATGGTGTTCATCCTGACACCTATAGACTACTTCTGTTCCCTTTTTCACTCAAGGACAAGCCATCTAAATGGCTGGAGTCCTTCCCAAAGGAGAGTTTGGCAACCTGGGAAGATGTGATGAACAAATTCTTGGCAAGATTCTATCCTCCTCAATGGATTAACAGGATGAGAGATGAGGTGCAAACATTCAGGCAGCAGGATAGTGAGACTCTATATGAAGCATGGGAGAGGTTTAAGGACCTAACAAGGAGGTGTCCACCAGATATGTTCAATGAATGGGTGCAGCTACACATTTTCTATGAAGGTCTGTCATATGAATCAAAGAAGGTAGTAGACCATTCATCCGGAGGATCTTTGAACAAAAAGAAGACCATTGAAGAGGCTATAGATGTCATTGAAACTGTAGCAGAGAATGACTACTTCTATGCCTCCGAAAGAGGGAACACTAGAGGAGTGATGGAGCTAAACAATGTGGATGCACTGCTGGCCCAAAACAAGCTCATAACCAAGCAGTTGGCTGACCTCACCAAGAAGATGGAGAGGAACCAAGTAGCAGCAATCACCACCTCATCAATAACCCAAGAAGAAGTGAATGAAGAAGTAGAGGGTAGTTAGGAGCAAGCCAACTACATTGGGAATTCACCTAGGCAAAACCATGATCCATACTCCAAAACCTACAACCCTGGATGGAGGAACCACCCAAACTTTGGGTGGGGAAATCAATAAGACCAAGGCCTAGATCAAAGACGTCCAAATCCCAACAACTTAGCTCACCAACATGCCAAACTAACCACCCCTCTCAACACTTCTACCAAGGCCAAACTAACCTTTCTCATCCATCCAATCTCGACTCACCATCACCTGATGACAGACTCTCAAGGATTGAGAACTTACTTGAAGGTATATGCAAAGAGATTCAAGACAACAAGGTGTTCAAGGAGGAAGTGAGAGCCAATTTTAAGAACCAGGGAGACACCATCAAGAGGTTGGAATCTCAAGTGGGATATCTCTCTGAGCAGATTCCCAAACCTATAGATAGATTCCCAAGTGACACAGAGAAAAACCCGAGAGATGAAGCAAAGAAAGTAAGATGGGAAGATTGCAAGATGGTCACTACAAGTGATGAGAAGACTGAGGAAGAGCAAAACAAGCCATTAGAACAACTTGGAGAGACATCAGCAGAGAAACAGGAAGAGGAGCACCAAGAACCAAAAATCTCACAACAGGAGCTGTTGAGACTCTATGCACCCTTTCCCCAACTACTCAATGGTGCTGTGGAGAAGAGAATATACTCAAGATTTCTTAACTTGTTTGTATCTCTGCATGTAAACATACCATTCATCAAGACCATCCAACAAATGCCTGCATACATCAAGTATATGAAGGAACTGCTTCCCAGGAAAAGCTCACTCAAGGGAGGCCAAACTATAGTAATGAACAAGGAGTGCAGCGCCCTCATTCAACCAGAGTTGCCTACAAAAAGAAAGGACCCAGGGAGTTTCTACATTCCTTGTGCCATCGGAGAATCTATGTTTGATAAGGGACTCTGCGATTTGAGAGCAAGCATCAACTTAATGCCTTTATCCCTTATGAAGAGGCTGCAGATCAATGAGATAATGCCCACAGATGTAGTCATCAGGATAGCTGATAAAACTCAAAAACAAGCAATAGGAGTGGTGGAAAATGTATTGATAAAGGTTGGGAAATACTTCCTCCCAACAGACTTTGTCATATTGGACATGGAAGAGAGTCACACTCACCCAATCATATTGGGAAGACCATTCCTAGCTACAGCCAGAGCACTCATAGATGTGGAGCGAGGGGAGCTAATCTTAAGGATCCATGATGAACAGCTCACCTTCACTGTTTTCAAACACTCACAAGAAATAGATCAAGAGAACAAGGAACCAAGGAAGGATCACAGTGAGACACTGAAGGAAGAGACAAGTACTGAAGGACAACAAGCACATCTAGAGATCCCCTTGGTTGATGAACAAGAAAATAAGCAGTTGTCACAGCTCAAGGAAAAACTGGAGGAACATAAACCACCAGAGGCATATGAGGGCAGCAACAAAATTTCCTTAGAAGAAGAGGCCACAAAGAGTAAGGCACCAGACAAAGGAACAAAGAAGAAGGTACCAAGGAGGTGGAGGAACAAGAAGATCCCTACCGAGGACTTCTCTCCAGGGGATAAAGTGATTTCAGCTTACTTCCTAGATATCCCCCCTGATCTCCCCACTGTACCATCTCAATTACCTAAGGTCTTCACTATCAACAGAGTTTTCTCCTTTGAACATGTAGAGATTGTTGACACAACCAATGGATATAGGTCCACAGCAAGAGGGGAGGACTTGAAGCATTATCAACCTCCCTGATGAAGGAGAAACGTCAAGCTAGTGACGCTAAAGAAGCGCTTCATGGGAGGCAACCCATGTTTTATATGCTTTTAGAAAATAGTGAATAAGTCAATATTCATGAATTCAAAACCAAATGTGACAAACACTTGGTGAAATCCTTATTATGCAGTATATAGTGAAGAATAAGTTTGGTGTTCAGAGCATGCCAAGAGAGCATGAATACAACTCAAAGCATGCTAGTCTTGGAGCCTTGAGCAAAACTTTTTCAACACAGTGCTACAAACTAAGTTTGGTGTCACCCAAGGTGCCACCAATGTGTATATAAGGATACATAGTTAGTTAGTTAGTTGGTGTTCATGAATAAACAATCTAGTTATTTTTCTTTATTATTCTAGCCGTAAAGTTTCATTCCTCAATGATATTAATTTTTTTTATTTTATTTTTATAGGAAAAGGGAAAGGAGCATTGAAGGGGATTGATTGGACAATTAAATGAGGAAGGTTCGGACACCACAAAAGGAGGGTACTACACACGTGCCTCAAGGAGGGACGCATTGGAAAATGTTGCCATGCAACATTGAAAAGGATGAGACCCTTGAAGACCGAACAACACCCTTCATAAAGTTGATGATCCTTGTCCTTTCTCCATGCTGAACCCCATCCGTCCATCTCACACTCAAATCATCTATCCAAACCCTTCATTTTCCCATCACTTCCATATATAAGTAGCTCTCCCTCCATACCCCCTTCACATTCCAAACGCCCAGCTTAACATCCCCCTCTCAGAACCAAACCATTCTTACTACATTAAAAACATTCCCCCTCACTCCATTCATTGCACTCACTCCCAAACAACCAAAAGTCTCCACACCCTTACCACCTTCACACATTAAATCCCATTCATGGCATTTTCGAGCTCTAAAAGAAGGAAGGAAAAGGAACCTATGGAGCAACACCCGTATGATGAAAAGAAATTTAGAAGCTTGCACCATGCATTGCAGTATGGGTGGATGGTTGATAAGGAAATAATTTATGAACTTGGATTTCAAGTCAGAAAGAATGAGTGCTTGAAAATCACGACGAAGGTAGAAAAGAGGCGATGGGAGCTCCTCACTGATCCGGTTGTTAAGGTAAATGCAAATCTTATAAGAGAGTTCTATGCAAATGTGGTCCGATATGATAAGGCAGATGAGTCATATACAAGCTTTGTGAGAGGAAAGATTGTGGATTTCAATCCCATGAGTGTCATGAGGGCATTAAAGCTACGGTCCATACCATTTGAAGAAGAGAGTTATCATTCAAGAATGGACAACAGCCCCAATTATGACCAGATTGTGCAAGATATTTGTGTACCCAGAGCTGACTGGGAAAGATATGCGGATAGGAAACCAAGGTTCATCAAGAGAGCAGACCTCACTCCAGAAGCAAAGGGGTGGTTCAAAATTGTAAGGAGATCCATCCTCCCAGCAGGGAACAACTCGGAGGTGAACCTCAAGAGAGCCACAATGGTGCACTGTATACTCAAAGGAGGAGAGATCAAGGTTCATGAACTCATAGCCACAGGCATTAGAAAGATGGCAGAG
Organism: Arachis ipaensis; assembly: GCF_059453495.1. Taxonomy (NCBI): domain Eukaryota; kingdom Viridiplantae; phylum Streptophyta; class Magnoliopsida; order Fabales; family Fabaceae; genus Arachis; species Arachis ipaensis. The sequence continues at coordinate 88,809,169 of NC_142435.1, forward strand.
AAAAGTGACTCAAGAGGAAAGTTAGGTTACCCCAGCACTATTTACCGACTATGCAAGAAAGCTGGGGTGGTGTTTGAAGATGAGGACCCCGTGTGGATAAAAGAGGGCATTCCAATAACCGTTCGACGGATGCATGCTGCCGCATCCCCCTGCCTCAACGGAAGCAAAGGAAGAGGCCAGCCCCTCAAGTAGTAGAAGGACAAGTCTTAGAGGGCCAAACACCAGCCACTTTGGATATGCACCAACTACAGGAAGCCATTGATGGCCTATCTAGACAATATTTGGAAAGCCAAGGACCACAGAAAGAGCTTCAACTACAGATGACGGGGCAGCAAGAGGAATCACTCTCAAGATGGATGACTCAATAAGGAGAGTGGCAAAAGCAAATGATGGAGCAGCAACTGAGTCAAGGACAACAATGGAGTGAAACATTCCACAGGATAGAACAATGGAAAAATGAACAACAAGAATCCATCCAGAAGCTAATCAACATCCAAGCACATCAAGGTGCACATATACATGAGATGCATCGAAGACAAATAGAACAGGAAGAACTATTGGACGAGCAAAGGGCATTCGCAGAAGGAGTTTGAGCGAGACTGGGCATCATATAAACACTCAAGCCAGGCTCGGATACTTAGTAGGACAGCTGCCTATATTGCATCCTGGAATCGCAAGGTATGAAGAAATGAAGGATGAATTAGCACGAGAAGAAAGACAAAAGGTGGAAGAGAGTCATGAATCAGTGAGAAAGGCACTTGAGGATTGAAAGCAAGCAAGATTGGCACGGATGCGAGGAAATGTAAGAGGACACAAAGAAGACAAACAAGGAGGGGAGCATGGGCATCCACATAAGTAAAAGGTGGTGGAGTTCCCTCTTTGATCCATTTTTTTCTATGCTTTAAATAAGGAAGATCTTGTATGAAATAGAACATGCTTCCATGTTAGTTTGAACCTTTTTCAATTCTGTCTTTTAAACTTTTCGTTGATTAGGGCTGTGTTTGCTAGTCTGAATGTCATTATTGCATCATTTTCTTACTTACTTGTATGCTTGTCCTTTTGAATCAAATGAAAAGAGAATGAGTGTTTTATAAAAGACCAGAGTGGAGTTCATACTATGGAGTAAGTTTCTAAGTTTGTGGTGTAGTCATAAGTTAGCTAAGTTGGTTCACCAATAAGGTGGGAAGACAACTATCTGTCCTAAATCATATGCTTTGAACACACCCCATGAGACTAGCTAAATAACAAGATCCTAATAAGAAAAAGGGAAAGAAACAATTAAAGTGAAGAATAAAAGAAAAATAGCAAGAAAAGAGGCTGGGCACCAAGGGTTTGAGTTTTGAGGGATGTGTCTGTGGTGTTCTTGTACCAAGGATCTGCATGGATTACTAAGCTCTCAGGGGTGCTTTATCACCTGGTAACTTGGGTTAATTAACCCGGGATTATCAGTTGAAAGTCTACTATCAAGAGCAATCTTTGCTACAGAACATTTAGTAGCCCAAAGAGGTGCTGGACACCAAGACCTCAAGGAAAGAAAATAAACAAACCATGTGTATGTGGTGTGTATGTATGGGGGAGAGACTTGAGGAAGTAAGTCCTTAGGGGTGTTTCAACACCTAGCACCTTGAACCAACTGGTTCGGGAGTGTTGGCTGAATGCTTATTTTAAAGAGTTGCCCCCTTACAGAGCACTTAGCCTAAGAACACAAATAAGCCCTGAATTGAAAAGAAACAAAAGGGATCAATGAATAAAAGTCTCATCGGATGCAAGCAAAGTGAGTATTCTAGGACATGATAAAGGTCTGAAAGCCAGTGAAGGAATGAACCTAAGTTGCTATGCATGAAACCACCATAAAACCAGGGACATGACTTCCACAAGAATGACTCATTTTCTCTTGGCATTCCATTCATCATTCTCTTGTTCCAGTACTTGGTTAGGGACAAGAAAGCTTTAAGTTTGGTGTTGTGATGCCAAGGCATTTTGGCTAGTTTTACTGACCTTTTCTTTACTGTTTTTAAGGTAGTTTCATGCATTTTCTTAGAAAATAAGCTAGTTTTGGGTAGATATTCACTTACATCTTGATTCAAGCATACATTGTGCACTTTACATGATTCCATGAGAATTTTGCATGAATTATATGACAAATTAGATGATGCATGACTCATGACTTGGACTAGAACTTTGATGCACTTTGTTGCTTGATTTCAGGACAAAGGAAGCAAGGAAGAACCACGTTAGCAGCCACGTTAGTCTAACTAACGTGACCACTAACGTGGAATGGGAGCTAGCTTGCAACGTTAATGAGAAAAGTAATCGCCAATAACGCTCTCGAAGCCATCATAACCCACGTTAAGAGTCACATTAACTAAGTTAACGTGAACTCTAATGTGGAAGAAAGAAAATGGAGCCAACGTTAGTGACACTTACCTTTGTCACTAACGTTGGACCAAGCTCATAAGTGGCCACGTTAAGAGCCACGTTAACTTAGTTAACGTGGACTCTAACATTAAGAAGCAAAAGAGAAGCCAACGTTAGTGAGTTAGTGACATTCACCTTTGTCACTAACGTTGGCCAAGCCTCCATATGCCACGTTAACTCCCACGTTAACTTAGTTAACGTGGAAGCTAACGTGGAGAGAGCAATTGATAGCCAACGTTAGTGACACTTACCTTTGTCACTAACGTTGGGGTGAACCACCAAGAGCCACCATGAGCAACGTTAACTCCCACGTTAACTTAGTTAACGTGGAAGCTAACGTGGATAAAGAAATGATGAGCCAACGTTAGTGACACTCACCTTTGTCACTAACGTTGGAGATGGCTAGCATGACTACGTTAGAAGCCACGTTAACTTAGTTAATGTGGACTCTAACGTGGGAAATAGGGGCACATTGGAATGTTAGTGACAAAGGTAAGTGTCACTAACATTCTCGAAGAATTGGCACTGCTACGTTAGAAGCCACGTTAACCTAGTTAACGTGGACTCTAACATAGGGACAAAGGAGGACTCTCCACGTTATTGGGATAGGTAAGTCCCAATAACGTGTGCGAAGGACTAAGAGGCAAAGTTAGTGGTCACGTTAGTGCCACTAACGTTGAAGTCAACGTGATCATATTTGGGTTAGGAACGTTAGTGAAAAAGGTGATTGTCGCTAACGTTCTCGAACCCACACTTTCACTTAACGTTGACACCACTAACGTCTTAAGCCAAAGTCTCTGCCTACTTTACTTTTTCTCTCTGCAAGCAAATCTAAGCCCAAGGAAAAGGATAACTTCTTCAAACTCAAGATTTAGAGGCCCATACCCAAGACTTGAAGAGCCAACTAGAAGATCGAAAGAGTAGTATATATAGGAGTAGTTTTGAATTAGTTAGGGGGGTTGGAAACTATAGGGAGCTTTTGGCATAGAACTACTCTCTGTATTTACTCTCTTTGCATTTTTTTTAGTTTTACTTTCATCATGTATTCTCCATCTTTGTTTTTATTTTCCAGAGCTATGAACAACTAAACCCCTTTCATTGGGTTAGGGAGCTCTGTTGTAATATGATGGATCAATATTAGTTTTCATTCTCCTTCTTCTATCTTTTCTCTTGATTTTACTTGAAAACTTTTGATCTTCATCCAATTGGGTAGTTATCTTGGAAAAGAAGCTATTCATACTTGGATCTCTTCTGAACCTTGAAAGAGGAATGAAGAGATCATGCTAGGAATGCTTTCTCATGCTGGACCAAATTGGGTGTGGATGGATATGTGACTGTAATCCCACCAACACCTGATTTGGGAAATGCATGTGGTATAATCAGTGACCATACTTCATCTCTTCCCATGAGCAATTGACCAAGGAATTGGCTATTGATCAAGATTTGAGAGATTGAATTACCAAGAAATTGGAATTCGATCACTTAAGATTGCCAAGGAGATCAATGAATGCATTGATTGAGGAAGAGATGAAAATGAACTTGATCTGGAGAATGAAACATCTCCTGAGCCCAATGAACTCCCATTTCTGATCTTACCCATTCTCTTTAATTTCTGCCATTTACTTTTATGAGCAATTACCCCATTCCCATTTAAGATTCTGCAATTTACTTTCCGCTATTTACATTCAGCTCTTTATTTCTAGCATTTACTTTTTCTGCTATTTACTTTCCCGCCATTTAATTTTCTGCAAATCTCAAATCAATTTCTGGTTCGCTCAACTAGAACATTTCTCTAATTAAAGTTGCTTGATCAATCAATCTCTGTGGGATTCGACCTCACTCTATTGTGAGTTTTTACTTGACGACAAATTCGGTACACTTGCCGAAGATAATTTGTTGAGAGACAAGTTTTGATGTGCATCAGACTCCGAGCTTGCCTTATTCGTGAAATAGTTCTTTCAATCTCAGGATCGAATACTGGCAAGCTTGGATCAGGAAGTGAACGCGTCATCTAGCGAAAGAAACAAGCAGCTCATAGTAGCAAAATAAAATAAAATGCAAATAAATAAAATTCTAATCAATAACTTTAGCACTCTTTTGCAACTCTCCGGCAACGGCACCAAAAATTGACGTGGCAGAAATTGGTGAGTTAAGAATTGTTATAAGATATGCGTTGCAAGTATAGTTCTTAACCAACCAGAAATCCGCTTATCAATTTAGAAGGGTTGTCACAAAAATTAAAATTAAAATACTGGGAGTATGAATCCCAGGTCGTCTCCCAACGAGTTGTAGAAAGGTGTGCTATTTTATTAATCAGATGTTTTCAAAAAGAGTTTGAGTTGAATAAATAGGATATTAACTTAGAGAAATTAAGTAATTTAAATAAAAGCCTTGACTGGGAGCAGATTAGTTGGAAGCCCTATTCTTATTGCAGTACTCTGAAGATTAATTGATAATTGAAGGTTGTTCTGTTCAGTTATCCCTTACTAGGTAAGGAAAAGTCAAACAAGTTGGAATGCTGTTTCTATTCACAAGTCCCAATCTGCTTACTTGGAAGGACTGGCGTTAGTGAGTAGGGAGCAATCCAACGATAAACTTAATTACAATTTCTCCTTTGAGCATTCCAACTCAAGGGTTCCTTTCAATCAACTCCCCATCAAGTTAGGGAACTACTCGCTCATTGTGAATGTGGAATTCATAACATAGAAAAGAGAATTAAAGAAAGACATGATAAATAAAACTCAAAGGAATCAATTAAAAATAAAAGTAACTCTTGTATCAATAAGTTCTAAAATAATCCAATAGTAAAATTGAGTAAATTAAAGGACATGGAAGAGTAAAGCCAAGTAAAGAAAACGAACTAGAATGACGAAGTCTTGATGAGGTAATAACTCTTCTCAATATCCCAATGCAAAGAACAATAGGATGTGGGTGGAAACTGTCTCTCAACAAATTTCCTTCGGCAAGTGTACCGAATTTGTCGTCAAGTAAAAACTCACAATAGAGTGAGGTCGAATCCCACAGTGATTGATTGATCAAGCAACTTTAATTAGAAGAATGTTCTAGTTGAGCGAATCCAGAATTTGGGTTGCGAGTTGCAGAAAATAAAATGTCGGGAATGTAAATAACAGAAAAGTAAATGCTTGAATTAAAGGACTGGAAGTAAATGACTGAAAGTAAATTGCAGAATTGTAAATGGGAATGGGGGATTTGCTCATAAAAGTAAATGGCAGAAATTAAAGAGAATGGGTAAGATCAGAGATAGGGAGTTCATTGGGCTTAGGAGATGTTGCAATTCCCTGGATCAAGTTCATTTTCATCTCTTCCTCAATCAATGCACTCATTGATCTCCTTGGCAATCTTAATTGATTGAATTACAAATTCAATCTCTCAAATCTTGATCAATAGCCAATTCCTTGGTTAATTGCTCATGAGAAGAGATGAAGTATGGTCACTGATTATACCACATGCATTTCCCAAATCAAGTATTGAGAGGGTTATAGTCACATACCCATCCAAACCCAATTTGGTCCAGCATGAGAAAGCATTTCTAGCTTGATCTCTTCATTCCTCTTTCAAGGTTCAGAAGAGATCCAAGTTTGAATAGCTTCTATTCCAAGATAACTACCCAATTGGATGAAGATCGAAAGCTTTCAAGTAAAATCAAGAGAAAAGATAGAAGAAGAATAATGAAAATTAGTATTGATCCATCAAACTACAACAGAGCTCCCTAACCCAATGAAAGGGATTTAGTTGTTCATAGCTCTAGAAAATGAAAACAAAGATGGAGAATACATCATAAAACTAGAAAATGCAGAGAAGGTAAAATACAGAGAGTAGTTCTCTTTTTCCCCCCAACTTCCAGAACTCCTAAACAATTCAAAGCTACTCCTATATATACTACTTTTCTCATCTTCTAGTTGGCTCTTCAAGTCTTGGGCCTTTGGATCTTGAGTTTGAAGAAGTTCTCTTCTTCATTTGGGCTTGGCTTTACTTACAGAGAGAAAATGTGAAGTGGGCAGAGACTTTAGCTCAGGACGTTAAGGGTGTTAACGTTTAGTGAAAATATGAGTTCGAGAACGTTAGTGACAATCAACTTTCTCACTAACGTTCCAAAGTAAAAGCCACGTTAACTTCAACGTTAGTGGCACTAACGTTGCCTCTAAGTCCTTCGCACACATTATTGAGACTTAACATTCCCAATAACTTTGAAAAGCCCCCTTTGTTCCCAAGTTAGAGCCCACGTTAACTTAGTTAACGCGGCTCTTTAACGTGGGCTTGCCATCCTTCGAGAACGTTAGTGACACTCAACATTGTCACTAACGTTCCAAGGTGCCCTTATGTCTCACGTTAGAGTCCACGTTAACTAGGTTAACGTGGCTTCTAACGTGGCCATGCTTAGCCATCCCTAACGTTAGTGACAATGTTGAGTGTCACTAACGTTGGCCATTCTTTTACTCATCAATGTTAGCTTCCACGTTAACTAAGTTAACGTGGAGGTTAACGTGGCTCCTTGGGGGGTTGTGTGGTTGCTTCCAACGTTAGTGACAATGTTGGGTGTCACTAACGTTGTCGACCACTCTTGCTTCTTACGTTAGCTCCCACGTTAACCAAGTTAACGTGGGAGTTAACGTGGTATATTTCTCCTTAGGCCAACGTTAGTGACAATGTTGAATGTCACTAACGTTGGCGTTTCTCCCCCCTTCTAACGTTAGAGGCCACGTTAACTAAGTTAACGTGGACTCTAACGTGGCCACTTATGAGCATTTTCCAACGTTAGTGACAATGTTAAGTGTCACTAACGTTGGCTCAACTTCCCCTCTCCACGTTAGAGTTCTCGTTAACTTAGTTAACGTGACTCTTAACGTGGTCAATGATGGCTTCGAGAGCGTTATTGGCAATCACTTTTCTCATTAACTTTGCAAGTTACCTCCCATTCCTTGCTTCCTTTGGTCCTGAAATCAAGCAATAGAGTGCATCAAAGTTCTAGTCCAAGTCATGGGTAATGCAACATACAATTTGTCACTAAACTCATGCAAAATCCTCGTGAAATAATGTAAAATGCACAATGTATGCTTGAATCAAGGTGTAAGTGAATATCTACCCAAAACTAGCTTATTTCCTAAGGGAATGCATGAAACTATCCTAAAAACAGTAAAGAAAAGGTTAGTGAAACTGGCCAAGATGCCCTGGCATCACAATAGAAATAAAATTCTAAGAACTATGAATGTGTAGAGAGAAAACCTAGAAGAGGAGTAAAACTAGATCTAAAACTAAAAACTGTGTAGAATGAATGTTGTTTTCATTTCTGCATGTTCTCTGGCTCTAGTCTGCTTTTCTGGGCCAAAAACTGGGTCAAAACAGGGCCCAAAATTGCCCCCAGCGAATTCTGCAGATTATGCAGATCGCGCACGTCACGCGATCACATTATTCATGCGGTTGCGTCATTCGGTGTTTTGCTTTGCAATGCGGGCGCGTCGTCCACGCCTCTGCGTTACTTGTGCTATTCCAATCCGCGCGGTCACGTGAGCCATGCGGCCACGTCACTGCGATTTCCTCTCTTTCGCGCGGTCACACGAGCCATGCGGCCGCGTCACTTCTCGCTGGTCATCTCCTCAATTTTTTGTGTTTCTTCCATTTTTGCAAGCTTCCTTTCCAATCTCCAAGTCATTCAGGCCCTATAAAGCCTGAAACACTTAACACACAGATCACGGCATCGAATGGAATAAAGGAGAATTAAAATACATAATTAAAAGTCTCTAGGAAGCAAGTTTTCAATCATAAAGCATCTTTAGGAAGGAAATATAAATGCATGCTTATTTAATGAATAAGTGGGTAGAGATCATGATAAAACCACACAATTAAACACAATATAAACCATAAAATAGTGGTTTATCACTAGGGGTTAGTGGATTTGCGTCCACGCGAACGCGTGGAGCACGTGATCGCGTGACCAGGGTGAAATAGGGTTGACGCGGTCGCGTGGTTGACGCGATCGCATGAAATGGGTAAAAGATGAATGACGCGGTCGCATGAGGCACGCGACTGCGTCGCTGAAAATTGTGCTAAACGCATAATTCCAGCGTCGTTTCAGTGCAACTCTCTGTCTCTATTTAGGGTTCCATGCTATCCACGCAACGCGGACGCGTCGTTTACGCTTTTCGCGTGGGATGGGTATTTCGCAAGTGACGCGTTCGCGTCAGGGATGCGAACGCGTGGGCCGTTTTGTGCTAAACGCACACTAGCCGCACGATTGCAGCCCAGATTTCTGGGCGTTGGATTTTTACGCCGATTTTCAGATCACGCGTTCGCGTGAGTGACGCGGATGCGTGGGAGGTGTTTTTCGCGACTGACGCGAACGCGTTAGCAATGCGGTCGCGTTGCGCATTTTTTTTATGCAATTATGCAGTATGCAATGCTTATGAATAATATTCAGGTTCAATGAAAATAATATAAAAACAAATAACACGAAATAAAATTGAAAAAGAAACGACCATACCATGGTGGGTTGTCTCCCACCTAGCACTTTTAGTTAAAGTCTTTAAGTTGGACATTGGATGAGCTTCTTGTTATTGTGGCTTATGCTTAAATTCATCCAGAAATCTCCACCAATGTTTGGAATGCCAACAGCCTCTAGGGTCCCAAACTAGGCATGTAAAGCTGTTGAGCAGCTTCAAACAGGTTCTCAGGCTCCCGGGGTGACGAATGTCAGAATAGATTCCAGGATCCCAAACTTTGCTTTTAAATCTGCCTTTCTCTTGATCTATATTCTTCGATCCGGGCGGTTTATAAATTGTATTCTCACCAAGATGACCAAACGCCTTTCGAAACCCATTCAATTGAACTTGGTACCAATCCGTGCACTTCGAATTGAAGCGTGGAACCTTATTGAATCTTGCACACCAGCTCTGAGCACGAGCCATTTCCCTCTTTCTCTTAAAGCCGTAGAGAGCTCTAAGCTGGCCATCTGTTTCAAGCAAACCATATTCAAGTAGAAAAGTAAAGATAAAGGTTAAGGATTGTACCTACTTGAAGCTTGTATTAGGTGGTAATGGCCTTGGGATAGGTGTTTCCAGTGGTTCTTTAAGCTCTACTCCCTTGCATTCTGGTGCACGAAATTGTGATCATCAACAATGGCACCAAAGACTTGGAGCTCTCAAACGTGAATCATACTTTGTCACAATTCTGCACAACTAACCAGCAAGTGCACTGGGTCGTCCAAGTAATACCTTACGTGAGTAAGGGTCGATCCCACGGAGACTGTCGGCTTGAAGCAAGCTATGGTCATCTTGTAAATCTCAGTCAGGCAGATTCAAATGGTTATGGAGGATTGATAATTAAAGATAAATAAAACATAAAATAAAGATAGAGATAGAGATACTTATGTAATTCATTGGTAGGAATTTCAGATAAGCGTATGAAGATGCTTTGTTCTTCCTGAACCTCTGCTTTCCTATTGCCTTCTTCCAATCATTCAAACTCCTTTCCATGGCAAGCTTTATGTTGGGCATCACCGTTGTCAATGGCTACTTCCCGTCCTCTCAATGAAAATGTTCTACGCACGCTAATCATCTATTGGTTCTCGATCATGTTGGAATAGGATCCATTGATCCTTTTGCATCTATCACACGCCCAACACTCGCGAGTTTGAAGCTCGTCACAGTCATCCCTTCCCGGATCCTACTCAGAATACCACAGACAAGGTTTAGTTGTTCCGGATATCAGGAATGACTGCCAATAATTCTAGCCTATACCACGAAGGTTCTAATCTTAGATTAGAAACCCAAGAGATACACATTCAAGCTTTTTTGCATGTAGAACGGAAGTGGTTGTCAGGCACGCGTTCATAGGTAAGAATGGTTATGAGTATCACATAATCATCACATTCATCATATTCTTGGGTGCGAATGAATATCTTGGAGAAGAAATAGACTTGAGTTGAATAGAAAAATAATAGTACTTTGCATTAATTCATGAAGAACAGCAGAGCTCCACACCTTAATCTATGGTGTGTAGAAACTCTACCGTTGAAAATACATAAGAACAAAAGGGTCTAGGCATGGCCATAAGGCCAGACCCCAAACGTGAAAAGGTCTATCAAAATCTGATCAAGTGTATCAAAGTCTTAAAATACAATAGCAAAAGGTCCTATTTATAGAAAACTAGTAGCCTAGGGTTACAGAAATAGGTAATTAATGCAGAAATCTTCTTCCGGACGCACTTGGTGTGTGCTTGGGCTGAGCATTGAAGCTTTCATGTGTAGAGACTTTTCTTGGAGTTAAACACCAGCTTTTGTGCCAGTTTGGGCATTTAACTCCAGCTTTTGTGCCAGTTCTGGCGTTTTGACGCTAGAATTCTTAAGCTGACTTGGAACGTCGATTTGGGCCATCAAATCTTGGGCAAAGTATGGACTATTATATATTGCTGGAAAGCCCAGGATGTCTACTTTCCAACGCAATTAAGGGCACGCCAATTGAGCTTTTGTCGCTCCAGAAAATCGACTTCGAGTGTAGGGAGGTCAGAATCCAACAGCATCTGCAGTCCTTTTTTAGCCTCTGAATCAGATTTTTGCTCAGGTCCCTCAATTTCAGCCAGAAAATCCTTGAAATCATAGAAAAACACACAAACTCATAGTAAAGTCCAGAAATGTGATTTTTATTAAAAAACTAATAAAAACATAATAAAAACTAACTAAAATATACTAAAAACATACTAAAAACAATGCCAAAAAGCGTATAAATTATCCGCTCATTACAACACCAAACTTAAATTGTTGCTTGTCCCCAAGCAACTGAAAATCAAATAGGATAAAAAGAAGAGAATATACAATGAATTCCAAAAACATCTATGAAGATCAGTATTAATTAGATGAGCGGGGCTTTTAGCTTTTTGCTTCTGAACAGTTTTGGCATCTCACTTTATCCTTTGAAGTTCAGAATGATTGGCTTCTATAGGAACTCAGAGTCCAGATAGTGTTATTGATTCTCCTATTTAAGTATGTTGATTCTTGAACACAGCTACTTTATGAGTCTTGGCCGTGACCCAAAGCATTTTGTTTTCCAGTATTACCACCGGATACATAAATGACACAGACACATAACTGGTGAACCTTTTCAGATTGTGACTCAGCTTTGCTAGAGTCCCTAATTAGAGGTGTCCAGAGCTTTTAAGCACACTCTTTTTGCTTTTGGACCACGACTTTAACCGCTCAGTCTCAAGTTTTCACTTGACACCTTCACGCCACAAGCACATGGTTAGGGACAGCTTGGTTTAGCCGCTTAGGCAAGGATTTTATTCCTGTGGGCCCTCCTATCCACTGATGCTCAAAGCCTTGGATCACTTTTTATTTTACCCTTGCCTTTTGTTTTAAAGAGTTACTGGCTTTTTTCGCTTGCTTTTCTTCTTTTTCTTTCTTTCTCTCTCTTTTTTTTTCTGCAAGATTTTCACTGCTTTTTCTTGCTTCAAATTATCAAATAACATTTCTCCTTTTTCCATCATTCTTTCAAGAGCCAACAATTTTAACATTCTTAAACAACAAATTCAAAAATATGCATTGTTCACGCATTCATTCAGAAAGACTAAAGTATTGCCACCACATCAAAATAACTAAACTGTTTTAAAATTCGAAATTCATGCACTTCTTTTTCTTTTTCAATTAAAAACATTTTTTATTTAAGAAAGGTGATGGATTCATTTTCATTGCTTTAAAGCATAGACACTGATGCGCAAAAAACTTGTCTCGTAACAAATTTCCTTCGGCAAGTGTACCGAATTCGTCGTCAAGTAAAAACTCACAATAGAGTGAGGTCGAATCCCACAGAGATTGATTGATCAAGCAACTTTAATTAGAGGAATATTCTGATTGAGCGAACCAGAATTTGAGTTGAGAATTGCAGAAAATTAAATGACGGAAAAGTAAATAGCAGAAACAGTAAATGCTAGAAATAAAGAGCTGAATGTAAAAGGCAGAAAGTAAATTGCAGAATCTTAAATGGGAATGGGGTAATTGCTCATAAAAGTAAATGACAGAAATTAAAGAGAATGGGTAAGATCAGAAATGGGGAGTTCATTGGGCTCGGGAGATGTTGCATTCTCCGGATCAAGTTCATTTTCATCTCTTCCTCAATCAATGCATTCATTGATCTCCTTGGTAATCTTAAGTGATTGAATTACAATTCCTTGCAATTCAATCTCTCAAATCTTGATCAATAGCCAATTCCTTGGTCAATTGCTCATGAGAAGAGATGAAGTATGGTCACTGATTATACCACATGCATTTCCCGAACCAAGTGTTGGAAGGATTATAGTCACATATCCATCCAAACCCAATTTGGTCCAGTATGAGAAAGCATTTCTAGCATGATCTCTTCATTTTTCTTTCAAGGTTCAGAAGAGATCCAGGTTTGAATAGCTTCTTTTCCAAGATAACTACCCAATTGGATGAAGATCGAAAGCTTTCTAGTAAAATCAAGAGAAAAGATAGAAGAAGAAGAATGAAAACTAATATTGATCCATCAAATTACAACAGAGCTCCCTAACCCAATGAAAGGGGTTTAGTTGTTCATAGCTCTGGAAAATAAAAACAAAGATGGAGAATACATGATGAAAGAAAAACTAGAAGTGTAGAGTAAATACAGAGAGTAGTTCTATGCCAAAGGCTCCCTAAAGTTTCCAGCTCTCCTCAACTAAATCAAAGCTACTCCTATATATACTACTCTTCTGATCTTCTAGTTGGCTCTTCAAGTCTTGGGTATGGGCCTTTGGATCTTGAGTTTGAAGTAGTTCTCTTCTTCTTTGGCTTAGCTTTACTTGCAGAGAGAAAATGTGAAGTGGGCAGAGACCTTGGCTCAGGACGTTAGTGGTGTTAACGTTAAGTGAAAGTGTGGTTCGAGAACGTTAGTGACAATTACCTTTTTCACTAACGTTCCTCACCCAAGTATGAGCCACGTTAACCTCAACGTTAGTGGCACAAACATTACCACTAACGTTGCCTCTTGGTCCTTCGCACACGTTATTGGGACTTACCTTTCCCAATAACGTTGAGAAGCCTCCCCCTTTATTACGTTAGAGTCCACGTTAACTTAGTTAACGTGGCTCTTAACGTTAGCTTGCCAATCCTTCGAGAATGTTAGTGACACTTACTTTTGTCACTAACGTTCCAATGTGCCCCTATTTCCCACATTAGAGTCCACGTTAACTAGGTTAACGTGGCTTCTAACGTAGCAATGCTAGCCATCTCCAACGTTAGTGACAAAGGTGAGTGTCACTAACGTTGGCTCATCATTCCCTTATCCACGTTAGCTTCCATGTTAACTAAGTTAACGTGGGAGTTAACGTGGCTCATAGTGGCTTGTGTGGGTTCATTCCAACGTTAGTGACAAAGGTAGGTGTCACTAACGTTGGCGATCACATGCTATCTCCACGTTAGCTTCCACGTTAACAAGTTAACGTGGGAGTTAATGTGGCTTAATGAGGCTTGGCCAACGTTAGTGACAAAGGTGAATGTCACTAACGTTGGCTTCTCTTTTTGCTTCTTAATGTTAGAGTCCACGTTAACTAAGTTAACGTGACTCTTAACGTGGCCACTTATGAGCTTGGTCCAACGTTAGTGACAAAGGTAAGTGTCACTAATGTTGGCTCCATTTTCTTTCTTCCACGTTAGAGTTCACGTTAACTTAGTTAACGTGACTCTTAACGTGGGTTATGATGGCTTCGAGGGCGTTATTGGTGATTACTTTTCTCATTAACTTTGCAAGTTAGCTCCCATTCCACGTTAGAAGTCACGTTAGTTAGATTAACGTGGCTGCTAACGTGGTTCTTCCTTGCTTCCTTTGTCCTGAAATCAAGCAATAAAGTGCATCAAAGTTCTAGTCCAAGTCATGGGAAATGCAACATCTAATTTGTCATTAAATTCATGCAAAATTCTCTTGAAATCATGTAAAGTGCAACATGTATGCTTGAATCAAGATATAAGTGAATATCTACTCAAAACTAGCTTATTTTCTAAGAAAATGCATGAAGCTACCCTCAAAACAGTAAAAAAAAGGTCAGTGAAACTGGCCAAAATGTCCTAGCATCACAACACCAAACTTATAGCTTGCTTGTCCCTAACTAAGTACTGGAACAAGAGAATGATGAACGGAATGCCAAGAGAAATGAGTCATTCTTGTGAAAGTCATGTCCCTGGTTTTATGGTGGTTTCATGCATAGCAACTTAGATTCATTCCTTTACTGGCTTTCAGACCTTTATCATGTCCTAGAATACACACTGTGATTTCATCCCATGAGACTTTTATTCTTTGATCCTTTTGTTGTCATTTTAGAGCTTATTTGTGTTCTTAGGCTAAGTGCTCTGTAAGGGGGCGACTCTTTAAGATAAGCTTTCAGTCAACACTCCCGAACCAGTTGGTTCAAGGTGCTAGGTGTTAAGACACCCCTAAGGACTTACTCCCTCAAGTCTCTTTCCCCCATACATACACACCACAGGCATATGGTTTATTTATTTTCTTTTCTTGAGACCTTGGTGTCCAGCACCTCTTTGGGTTACTAAATGCTCTATAGTGAGGGTTACTCTTGATAGTGGACTTTCAGCTGATAATCCCGAGTTAGTTAACCCAAGTTACCAAGTGATAAAGCACCCCTAAGAGCTTATTCATCCTAGTAAATCCCTCACACAGGAACACCACAGACACATGCCTCAAGATTAAAACCATTGGTGCCTAGCCTTATTGATTACTCTTTTTCTTTTATTTGTTTTTTTCACTTTCATTTTTCTTTTCCCCTTTTTCTTATTAGGATCTTGTTATTTAGTTAGTCTCATGGGGTGTGTCTCAAGCATATGATTCATGACAGATAGTTGTCTTCCCATCTTGTGGTTGAACCAACTTAGCTAACTTATGACCACACCACAAACTCAAGAAGTTACTCCATAATATGAACTCCACTCTGGTCTTTTATAAAACACTTATTCTCTTTTCATTTGATTCAAAAGGACAACCATACAAGTAAGTAAAGTAAGGATGCAGTGACATAAAGACTAGCAAGCATAGACCTATTCAACAAAAAATTTAAAAGACAGAATTGAAAAAGGGTTCAAACTATCATGGAAGCATGTTCTATTTCATACAAGATCTTCCTTATTTAAAACATAGAAAGAGATGGACCAAAGAAGGAACTCCACCACCTTTTACTCATGTGGATGCTCATGCTCTCCTCCTTGTTTGTCTTCTTTGTGTCCCTCTTGAGTGCTCGTACTCCCACTCCCTTTGCTTTTTCCAATCAACTTCTTCCAGAAACCACCATCTTCCATCTTCTTCTTTAGTGTTTCCTTCTGCTGTTTCACCTTCCTTTCTTCTTGTTCTACAAAATCTTTTTAGACCTCATCATATGTAGGGATAGCATAGTGTAGATGATGCATATGACTAGACATGTAGTTCAACTTGGCTTGAGTGTTTACGTTGAACTCCTCCCTATGTAGTTGCCGTCCTTCATTAAGTACAGTGAACTCATTGAATGCTTTCATCTGAGCTATTTGCCGCTGATTGAGTTCTTGCAAGTGCTTATCTTGACGTTCTTGCCTCTCAGTAACTTGGTGGATGGCTTGAGTGAGCTGGGAGTAGTGTTCCTGTTGCTGCTCCATTTGTTGTTTCTGCCACTCTTCTTGTTGGCTCATCCAGTTGGACTGAAGGTTTAGTATTTGTTCTTGTCCTTCCATGTGTCTCATCCCTAAATCTTCAGTGGCTCTTAGAAGGTGATTCATATTCAAGTTGGCTGGGTCATGATGTTCTTCTTGTTGATATTCTTCCTGATGAGATTCCTCTTGATGAGCTCCTTCTTTCGCTTTTTGCTTTCCTATTTGGGGTCTTCTTTATTGTTGGGCGGGAGTAGTATAGATCAGACGCTGGAGTGTAACTAGCCTCCCAGGGTTCACCCAGTCTGGATTGCTATCCTCAAAAACCACCTTGGCCTTTGTGCACAATCTGAGAATGGTGCTGGGATACCAAAGCCTGGCACCCGATTCAAGCTTCTCAGCTGAATCTTGAATTCCTTCAGCTATAAGTTCATGTACATTGATTTCTCCTCCTTGTACTAGGCAATGTACCATAGTTGCTCGATTAATATTGACCTCTGAATTATTTGCAGCTGGGAGGATAGACCTCCTCACGAGTTCAAACCATCCCTTGGCTTCTGGGCTAAGGTCTCCCCTCTTGATGAACCGGGGTCTCCCATCTGCATACTTTTCCCAGTCAGCTGCTATAACACATATGTCAGTCACGATTTCTGTGAGCTCATCATTGTCAGGGCTCTTACTTATCCTTGCATGATAACTGAGCTCATCAAAATGTGGTGATTTCAGGTGAAGAGTTCTTGTTATAGCATTTAGGCTGAAGTCCACCTCCTTTCCTCTTACGTAGCTTTTGAAGGTTGGGGCCTTGGTTTTGTCTTCTCTAACCACATTTGCATAGAACTCTTTGATGAGATTTGCATTGATCTTCCTCTCTGGATTCGTGAGCCTTTGCTACCCTCTTTGTTCAATTTTCTCCCGAATCTGTGGGCACTCGTCTTCATTGATTTGGAAGGTTAACTCGGGTAGTATCTTTTTGAACCTTATCCGCTCAAATTCTTGTTCATGGAACGCAGTTTTGAATCTCTTTTCATCGAAAGGAATGCTCTCCATTGGTTCCTTCCTCTTTTGCCTCTTGGAGCTTGATGCTGTCATGAGTGAAGTTAATGTGTAAAGGGTGTAGTGAAAGGAAGAAATGTAGGATTTAGAGAATGAGAGGTTGGGAGAACTAGTTGTTGGAAAGTGAAGTGCAAGGGATAGGAATTTCGAATATGGAAGTAGTGCGGACTAGATCCACTTATATAGAGAAGTGGTGAGTAGATAAAAGGTGTGGATTGATGGAGTGTTTACTTGATGGACGGTTGGGGTTGTGCATGGAATGAGCACACGGATCATAAACTTTATGAAGAGGGTTGGTTCGGTCTCCAAGGGTCTCATCTTTTTCAATATTGCATGGCAACATTTTCAATGCATTCCTTCTTGAGACAAGTGTGTAATCCCCCTTTTTGTGGTGTCCGAACCTTCTTCATCTAATTGTCAAATCGATCCCCTTCAATGCTCCTTTCCTTTTCCCTATAAAAATAAGAAAAATTAATATCATAAAAATTAAACTTTACGGCTAGTATAATAAAGAAACAGGATTAGATTGTTTATTCATGAACACCAACTAACTAACTAACTGTGTATCCTTATATGCAGAGTCGTGGCACCCTGGGGTGACACCAAACTTAGTTTGGAGCACTGTGATGAAAAGTTTTGTTTAAAGCTCCAAGACTAACATGCTCTGAGTTGTATTCATGCTTTCTTAGCATGCTTTGAACACCAAACTAGTTCTTCACTATATACTGCATAATACGGATTTCACTAAGTGTTTGTCAAGCTTGGGTTGGAGTTCATGAATATTGATTTATTCACTATTTTCTAAAAGCATATAGAACATGGGTTGCCTCCCATGAAGCGCTTCTTTAGCGTCACAAGCTTGACGTTTCTCCTTCATCAGGGAGGTTGATAATGCTTCAAGTCCTCCCCTCTTGCTGTGGACTTATATCCATTGGTTGTATCAATGATCTCTACATGTTCCAAGGAGAGAACTCTGTTGATAGTGAAGACCTTAGGTAACTGAGATGGTACAGTGGGGAGATTAGGGGGATATCTGGGAAGTAAGCTGAGATCACTTTATCCCCTGGAGAGAAGTCCTCTGTAGGGATCTTTTTGTTCCTCCACCTCCTTGGTACCTTCTTCTTTGTTTCTTTTGATGTTGCTTTGCTCTTTGTGGCCTCTTCTTCTAAAGGAATTTTGATGTTGTCTTCACATACCTCTGGTGGTTTAGGTTCCTCCAGCTTGTCCTTGAGCTGTGACAACTGCTTGTTTCCTTGTCCATCAACCAATGGAATCTCCGGATGAGCTTGTTGTTCTTCAGTACTTATCTCTTCCTTCAGTATCTCACTGTGATCCTTCCTTGGTTCCTTGTTCTCTTGATCTGTTTCTTGTGAGTGTTTGAAAACAGTGAAGGTGAGCTATTCATCATGGATTCTCAAGATTAGTTTCCCTCGCTCCACATCTATGAGTGCTCTGGCTGCAGCTAGGAATGGTCTTCCTAATATGATTGGGTGAGTGTGACTTTCTTCCATGTCCAATATGACAAAGTTTGTTGGGAGGAAGTACTTCCCAATCTTTACCAACACATTTTCCACCACTCCTATTGCTTGTTTTTGAGTTTTGTCAACCAGCCTGATGGCTACGTCTGTGGGTATTATCTCATTGATCTGTAGCCTTTTCACAAGGGATAAGGGCATTAAGTTGATGCTTGCTCCCAAATCGCAGTGTGCTCTATCAAACATTGTTTCTCCTATGTCACAGGGGATGTGAAAACTCCCTGGGTCTTTTCTTTTTGCAGGCAACTCTGGTTGAATGAGGGCGCTGCACTCCTTGTTCATCACTATAGTTTGGCCCTCCTTGAGTGAGCTTTTCCTGGGAAGCAGTTCCTTCATATACTTGATGTATGCAGGCATTTGTTTGATGGTTTTGATGAATGGTATGTTTACATGCAGAGATGCAAACAAGTCAAGAAATCTTGAGTATATTCTCTTCTCCACAGCACCATTGAACAGTTGGGGAAAGGGTGCATAGAGTCTCAGTAGCTCCTGTTGTGAGTTTTTTGGTTCTTGATGATCTTTTTCCTTCTTTTCTACTGAGGTATCTCCAAGTTGTTCTGATGGCTTGCTTGGCTTGTCCTCAGTCTCCTTATCACTTATAGTTACCATATTACAATCTTCCCATCTCACTTTCTTCGTTTCACCTCTCGGATTCTTCTCTGTGTCACTTGGGAATCCATCTGTAGGTTTGGGAATCTACTCAGAGAAATACCCCACTTGAGATTCCAATCTCTTGATTGTGTCTCCCTGGTTCTTGAAATTGGCTCGCACTTCCTCCTTGAATATCTTGTTGTCTTGAATCTCTTTGCCTATGCCTTCAAGTAGATTCTCAATCCTTGAGAGTCTGTCATCAAATGACGGCAGGTTGGGATTGGAGGTAGAAGGATGAGGAGTGTTATTTTGGTTTTGATATGGATGTGGAGAGATGTTGTTATGGTAGTGTTGATATGTTCTCTGTGTGAATTGTTGGTGAGCTGCATTGTTGTTGGGGTTGTAACGTCTCTGATCTTGGCCTTGATCTTGTTGATTACCCCATCCAAAGTTTGGGTGATTCCTCCAACCAGGGTTGTAGGTCTTGGAGTATGGGTCATGATTTTGTCTAGGTGAATTCCCAATGTAGTTGGCTTGCTCCTGACTACCCTCTGCTTCTTCATTCACTTCTTCTTGGATCGTTGATGAGGTGGTGATTGCTGCTACTTGGTTCCTCTCTATCTTCTTAGTGAGGTCAGTCAATTACTTGGTTATGAGCTTGTATTGGGCCAGCAGTGCATCCATATTGTTTACCTCTATCAATCCTCTAGTGTTCCCTCTTTCGGAGGCATAGAAGTAGTCATTCTCTGCTACAGTTTCAATGACATCTATGGCCTCCTCAATGGTCTTCTTCTTGTTCAGAGATTCCCCGGATGAGTAGTCTACTGCCTTCTTTGATTCATAGGAAAGGCCTTTATAGAAAATGTGTAGCTGCACCCATTCATTGAACATATTTGGTGGACACCTCCTTGTTAGGTCCTTAAACCTCTCCCATGCTTCATATAGAGTCTCACCATCCTGCTGCCTGAATGTTTGCACCTCAGCTCTCAGCCTATTAATCCGTTGAGGAGGATAGAATCTTGCCAAGAATTTGTTCACCACATCTTCCCAGGTTGCTAAACTCTCCTTTGGGAAGGACTCCAGCCATTTAGATGCCTTGTCCTTGGGTGAGAAAGGGAACAGAAGTAGTCTATAGGTGTCAAGATGAACACCATTAGACTTCACAGTATCGCATATCCTCAGAAATGTGGTTAGGTGATGATTGGGGTCTTCTTGGACACCTCCTCCGAATGAACAATTATTCTGAACAAGAGTGATGAGTTGTGGCTTTAGTTCAAAGTTGTTGGCATGTATGGTTGGCTTTTGGATGCTACTTCCACAGTTTCCTGGGTTTGGGTTGATGTAAGAACCCAGAACTCTTCTCTCTTGCCCAACATAATTTGCTAGACCTTCTCTGCCATGGTTGTGAGCCTCTTCTTCATGATGGTTCTCCATATTCTCCTCCATGTCTAGTTCAAAGTACTCTTCCTCTTCCTCAGCACCCACTACTCTTTTTCCTCTTGCTTCCCTCCTTAATCTAAGGAAGGTCCTCTCAGGTTCAGAATCAAAGGAAGTTGAAGCCCCACTTCTTCTCCCTGTGGTACAACCAACAAAGCACAAGCAAGGAAAATAGATGCAGAAAGTATTTCTGTTAGAATTACTGTTAGTGTGAGTGATGCAACATATCAAACAGTTAGTGGCTTAGTGAACTGAATTGTAAATAACTAAAAAAAATGAAAAAATAGGGGGAAGGGAAGAAATTAACTAAAACTGAAAGTAAATTACTCAAACAGAAAAATAAATCAAACAAACTAAAAATGCTCAATCTAGTTATCCTCCAATTTAATCATTGTTGATTCAAAATCAATCCCCGGCAACGACGCCATAAACTTGATGCACGAAAAACTTGTCTCGTAACAAATTTCCTTCGGCAAGTGTACCGAATTCGCCGTCAAGTAAAAACTCACAATAGAGTGAGGTCGAATCCCACAGAGATTGATTGATCAAGAAACTTTAATTAGAGGAATGTTCTAGTTGAGCGAACCAGAATTTGAGTTGAGAATTGTAGAAAATTAAATGTCGGGAAAGTAAATAGCAGAAACAGTAAATGCTAGAAATAAAGAGCTGAATGTAAATGGCGGAAAGTAAATTACAGAATCTTAAATGGGAATGGGGTAATTGCTCATAAAAGTAAATGACAGAAATTAAAGAGAATGGGTAAGATCAGAAATGGGGAGTTCATTGGGCTCGGGAGATGTTGCATTCTCCATATCAAGTTCATTTTCATCTCTTCCTCAATCAATGCATTCATTGATCTCCTTGGCAATCTTAAGTGATTGAATTACAATTCCTTGCAATTCAATCTCTCAAATCTTGATCAATAGCCAATTCCTTGGTCAATTGCTCATGAGAAGAGATGAAGTATGGTCACTGATTATACCACATGCATTTCCCAAACCAAGTGTTGGAAGGATTATAGTCACATATCCATCCAAATCCAATTTGGTCCAGCATGAGAAAGCATTTCTAGGATGATCTCTTCATTCCTCTTTCAAGGTTCAAAAGAGATCCAAGTTTGAATAGCTTCTTTTCCAAGATAACTACCCAATTGAATGAAGATCGAAAGCTTTCTAGTAAAATCAAGAGAAAAGATAGAAGAAGAAGAATGAAAACTAATATTGATCCATCAAATTACAACAGAGCTCCCTAACCCAATGAAAGGGGTTTAGTTGTTCATAGCTCTGGAAAATGAAAACAAAGATGGAGAATACATGATGAAAGAAAAACTAGAAGTGTAGAGTAAATACAGAGAGTAGTTCTATGCCAAAGGCTCCCTAAAGTTTCCAGCTCTCCTCAACTAATTAAAAGCTACTCCTATATATACTACTCTTCTGATCTTCTAATTGGCTCTTCAAGTCTTGGGTATGGGCCTTTGGATCTTGAGTTTGAAGCAGTTCTCTTCTTCTTTGGGCTTAGCTTTACTTGCAGAGAGAAAATTTGAAGTGGGCAGAGACCTTGGCTCAGGACCTTAGTGGTGTTAAAGTTAAGTGAAAGTGTGGTTTGAGAACGTTAGTGACAATCACCTTTTTCACTAACATTCCTTACCCAAGTATGAACTACGTTAACCTCAACGTTAGTGGCACAAACGTTACCACTAACGTTGCCTCTTGGTCTTTCACACACGTTATTGGGACTTACCTTTCCCAATAACGTTGAGAACCCTCCCCCTTTATTACGTTAGAGTCCCCATTAACTTAGTTAACGTGGCTCTTAACGTTAGCTTGCCAATCATTCGAGAACGTTAGTGACACTTACCTTTGTCACTAACGTTCCAATGTGCCCCTATTTCCCACGTTAGAGTCCACGTTAACTAGGTTAACATGGCTTCTAACGTAGCAATGCTAGCCATCTCCAACGTTAGTGACAAAGGTGAGTGTCACTAACGTTGGCTCATCATTCCCTTATCCACGTTAGCTTCCACGTTAACTAAGTTAACGTAGGAGTTAACGTGGCTCATAGTGCCTTGTGTGGGTTCATTCCAACGTTAGTGACAAAGGTAGGTGTCACTAACGTTGGCGATCACATGCTATCTCCACGTTAGCTTCCATGTTAACAAGTTAACGTGGGTGTTAACGTGGCTTAATGAGGCTTGGCCAACGTTAGTGACAACGGTGAATGTCACTAACGTTGGCTTCTCTTTTTGCTTCTTAACGTTAGAGTCCACGTTAACTAAGTTAACGTGACTCTTAACGTGGCCACTTATGAGCTTGGTCCAACGTTAGTGACAAAGGTAAGTGTCACTAATGTTGGCTCCATTTTCTTTCTTCCACGTTACAGTTCACGTTAACTTAGTTAACGTGACTCTTAATGTGGGTTATGATGGCTTCGAGGGCGTTATTGGTGATTACTTTTCTCATTAACTTTGCAAGTTAGCTCCCATTCCACGTTAGAGGTCACGTTAGTTAGATTAACGTGGCTGCTAACGTGGTTCTTCCTTGCTTCCTTTGTCCTGAAATTAAGCAATAAAGTGCATCAAAGTTCTAGTCCAAGTCATGGGAAATGCAACATCCAATTTGTCATTAAATTCATGCAAAATCCTCATGAAATCATGTAAAGTGCAACATGTATGCTTGAATCAAGATATAAGTGAATATCTACCCAAAACTAGCTTATTTTCTAAGAAAATGCATGAAGCTACCCTAAAAACAGTAAAGAAAAGGTCAATGAAACTGGCCAAAATGCCCTGGCATCTGACACTTAGACACTAGTGATCATGTAATAAAGAAACAAACATAAATAAACAGAAAGCATAAAAATTTGAAAAAAATAGAAAATAAAGAACAAGGAGATTAAAGAACGGATCCACCTTAGTGATGGCGGCTTGTTCTTCCTTTTGAAGATCTAATGGAGTGCTTGAGCTCCTCAATGTCTCTTCCTTGCCTTTGTTGCTCCTCTCTCATGACTCTTTGGTCTTCTCTAATTTCATGGAGGAGGATGGAATGCTCTTGGTGCTCCACCCTTAGTTGTCCTATGTTGGAACTTAATTCTCCTAGGGAGATGTTGATTTGCTCCCAATAGTTTTGTGGAGGAAAATTTATCCCTTGAGTGGGATCTCTTGTTTGCTCCATCCTTTTCTTAGTGATGGGCTTATCCTCATCAATGAGGATGTCCTCCTCTATGTCAATTCCAGCTGAATTGCAGAGGTGACAAATGAAATGAGGAAAGGCTAACCTTGCCAAAGTAGAGGACTTGTCCGCCACCTTGTAGAGTTCTTGGGATATAACTTCATGAACTTCTACTTCCTCCCTAATCATGATGCTATGGATCATGATAGCTCGGTCTATAGTAACTTCAGACCGGTTACTAGTGGGAATGATTGAGCGTTGGATGAACTCCAACCATCCCCTAGCCACGGGCTTGAGATCATACCTTCTTAGTTGAACCGGCTTCCCTCTTGAATGTCTTTTCCATTGAGCGCCCTCTTCACAGATGTTTATGAGGACTTGGTCCAACCTTTGATCAAAGTTGACCCTTCTAGTGTAGGGGTGTGCATCTCCTTGCATCATGGGCAAGTTGAATGCCAACCTTACATTCTCCGGACTAAAATCTAAGCATTTTCCCCGAACCATTGTAAGCCAATTCTTTGGGTCCGGGTTTACACTTTGATCATGGTTCTTGGTGATTCATGCATTGGCATAGAACTCTTGAACCATTAAGATTCTGACTTGTTGAATGGGGTTGGTGAGAACTTCCCAATCTCTTCTTCGAATCTTGTGTCGGATCTCCGGATATTCACCCTTTTTAAGTTTGAAAGGGACCTCGGGGATCATCTTCTTCTTGGCCAAAACTTCATAGAAGTGGTCTTGGTGCACCCTTAAGATGAATCTCTCCATCTTCCATGACTCGGAGGTGGAAGCTTTTGCCTTCCCTTTCCTCTTTCTAGAGGTTTCTCCGGCTTTAGGTGCCATAAATGGTTATGGAAAAACAAAAAGCAACGCTTTTACCACACCAAACTTAGAAGGTTTGCTAGTCCTCAAGCAAAAGAAGAAAGAAGAGAGTAGAAGAAGAAATAGAAGAGATGGAAGGGGCTTAGTATTTCGGCCAAGGGGGAGAAGTAGTGTGTATGTTGTGTGAAAATGAAGGAGTGAAGATGGGTTTATATAGGAGTGGAGAGGGGGTATGGTTTGGCCATTATGGGTAGGTTTGGGTGGGAAAGTGGTTTGAATTTGAATGGTGAGGTAGGTAGGATTTTATGAAGGATGGATGTGAGTGGTGAAGAGAATGGTGGGATTTGATAGGTGAGGGGTTTTTGGGGAAGAGGTATTGAAGTGATTAGTGAATGGGTGAAGAAGAGAGAGAGGGGTGGGGTAGGTGGGGATCCTGTGGGGTCCACAGATCCTGAGGTGTCAAGGATATCTCATCCCTGCACCAAGTGGCGTGCAAAAATACCCCTTTCTGCCAATCTTGGCGTTTGACTGTGGGGGCTCTGTCTGACTCTGTATTGAGAGAAGCTTTTCATGCTTCCTCTCCATGGTTACAGAGGGATATCCTTGAGCTTTAAACACAAGGGAGTCTTCATTCACTTGAATGATTAATTCTCCTCTCTCAACATCAATCACAGCTTTTGCTGTGGCTAGGAAGGGTTTGCCAAGGATAATGGATTCATCCACACACTTCCCAGTCTCTAGGATTATGAAATCAGCAGGGATGTAGTGGTCTTCAACCTTAACCAAGACATCCTCTACAAGTCCATAAGCCTATTTCTTTGAATTGTCTGCCATCTCCAGTGAGATTCTTGCAGCTTGTACCTCAATGATCCCTAGCTTCTCCATTACAGAGAGAGGCATGAGGTTTATGCTTGACCCTAGGTCACACAGAGCTTTCTCAAAGGTCATGGTGCCTATGGTACAAGGTATTGAGAACTTTCCAGGATCTTGTCTCTTCAGAGGTAATTTCTGCCTAGTCAAGTCATCCAGTTCTTTAGTGAGCAATGGAGGTTCATTCTCCCAAGTCTCATTACTGATGCCAAGGCATCATAGGCTAGTTTCACTAGCATTTTTCTGTTAGTTTTAGTTGTTTTATGCATTTTCTTGAGCTTAAAGTAACCAAAAATGGTTAAATGAAGAACAAAGTAATGAACCATCCAAACAATATGATTTTGATGCAAATTCCATGAGTTTTAGTTATATTACTTAAATGCTATGAATGAAAGATTTCTCATGAAATTTTGCAAGACTTTGATGCAATTGTTTGGATGATTTCAGGGAAGAAGAGGCTAAGCAAGGAAGCAACAAAATCAATAAAGGAAGCTTGTATATCACATGTGGAGTTTAAGTTCCAGTTTAAGCCTAAACTGGAGCTTAAACGCCAAAATCATGAAGGATAAGAAATGCTGGGATTGAAGTTTAACCTCCAGTTTGACCTCAAACTGGAGGTTAAACGCCAGAATGAAAAGCCTCACTTAAGGAGCATTCCACGTTTAACCTCCAGTTTGACCTCAAACTGGAGGTTAAACGCCAGAATGAGTATGCCAACCAGGGAGGAGTTCCACGTTTAACCTCCAGTTTGACCTCAAACTGGAGGTTAAACGCCAGAACCAGGAAGAGTACCAGGGGCCATTCCACGTTTAAGCTCCAGTTTGACTCAAACTGGAGCTTAAACGTGTTCGATAGTTTTTTCACTCCAGGGTTGCTCTCTCCATCTCCACGTTTAACCTCCAGTTTGACCCCAAACTGGAGGTTAAACGTGTTCGACACCTCCAGGGCCACCATTCCAAGCTTCCACGTTTAACCTCCAGTTTGACCTCAAACTGGAGGTTAAACGTGTTCGACCTCCAGTATGCCTACACCCCTTTCCACGTTTAACCTCCAGTTTGACCTCAAACTGGAGGTTAAACGTGTTCGACCTCCAGGATGCCTCATTCCTTTTCCACGTTTAACCTCCAGTTTAACCTTAAACTGGAGGTTAAACGTGTTCGACTACATTACTCTCCAGGGCTACCTTCTTCCATTTCCACGTTTAAGCTTCAGTTTAACCTTAACTGAAGCTTAAACGTGCTTCTACAAATGGCCTCACTGGAAGTGTCTGGCGTTTAAGTTGCAGTTTAAGCTTAAACTACAACTTAAACGCCACTCTTGAAAAGGGTTTCTGGGCCAAAAATATTGTGATTTAAGTTAGTCTTTGAGCACAAGTATTAACTTAAACTTACTTTGGTATGAAACCCAATTGAATATCATGGTTTATGGGATTGGGCCTGAAGGATTGATGAGTTTGAAATCTCAATTTATTGAGTCATGTGTCATTATTTGATTATCACTAAGTTGGCTCAATAAATGTTACAGGATCTGGATCAACAACCTCATCAAGATTATGGATCATAAACCCAAGGCAAAAGGAAAGCAAGGAGAGGCCTCAAAGCCCAAGAAGCACAACTGAAGCTCAATATAGAAAGTGTATAAATAGGATAAAAGTTAAGTTAGAGGGACTTTTACTTTTCACTTTTAGCTAGTTTCCTTTTCTTTGTAATTGAATTCAGAGCTATGATTCACTAAACCCCCTTTTCATTGGGTTAGGGAGCTCTATTGTAATTCAATGAATCAATAATAGTTTATCTTCTTCTTCAATCTTTTCTCTTGAATTTCGTTAGAAAGCTTCTCGATCTAATTCCATTGAGTAGTTGTCTTGGGAAAGAGACCACTCATACTTGGAATCCTTCGGAGCCTTGGGAAAGGAATGGAGGATTCATGCTAGAGAAGCTTTCTCACAGTGGATTGGATTGGGGTTTGGATGGATATTGTGACATGTAATCCTACCAAATTGTGGTTCATGAAATTGTGTGGTATAATCAGTGATCAAGCATCATCTCTTCTTATGAACATTTAAACCAAGGGATTGGGAATTTGTTTGTTTTTAGAGAGCATTGGTGAGCCAAGGAATTGGGATCCAATCATATAAGATTGCCAAGCAAAATTCAATGAATGCATTGGTTGAGGAAGAGATTTACATGTTTTGATTCGGAGATTTCAATATCTCCTAAACCCAATGAATTCCCCATTTCTGATTTCCACTTTCTCTTTACATTCTGCAATTCAATTCTTGCAATCATCCCCATTCCCTTTTAATTTCAGCAATTTACATTCTGCTCTTTAATTCATGCAATTTAAGATTCAGCCATTTAATTTTCTTGTCATTTACTTTTCCCGCCAATTTTACATTCCGCAATTCTCATCTCAAATCTTGATTCCGCTCAACTAGAACACACTTCTAATCCGAATTGCTCACTCAACCAATCCTTGTGGGATTCGACCTCACTCTATTGTGAGTTTTTACTTGACGACGATAACCGGTGCACTTGCCGGAAGGAATTTTGCCGATCGTGCAATTTCCTAAATCGTAGCATAACACGTTTATGCGCATCAAGTTTATGGCGCCGTTGCCGGGGATTGGTTTTCGATTGACAATTCTCAAATTGGAAGCTAACTAGATTGAGCAATTTTCTCTTGCTTTGATTAATTCTGTTCTAGATACTTGTTGAATTTTAATTTCTGCACTTGGTTACATGCTTTCCTTCTTTATGCCTTTAAATCCATGCAACTAACTCACTGACTCACTAACTGTTTGATTTAATTCCTCAATTGATCTAACCATACTCTTCCATTAACCAAGAGTATTTCACTTGTTTGTGTTTGAGCTGTGTTCTTGTATGACAGGTAGGAGAGGAGAGACATCAACTCCTCCATATACCGAACCGGAAAGGACCCTTCATAGACTTAGAAGGGAAGCAGAGGGAAGAGAGTAGTGGGAGAAGAGGAATCTGAAGGAGAATCTGAGGACAATTTTGAGGAAGCTCTAGATCTCAACATGGATAGAGAAGTTCACAACCATGAGAGAGCTGATGGAAACAATGCCATTCCTGAGAGGAGGGTTCTTAGTTCATACATAAACCCAACCTCTGGGAACTGTGGTAGTAGCATCCAGAAACCACCCATTCAGGCCAACAATTTTGAGCTCAAGCCACAGCTAATATCATTGGTGGAAAATCATTGTTCCTTTGGAGGAAGTGCTAATGAAGACCCAAACCAACATCTCACAAAATTCCTGAGAATTTGTGACACTGTGAAGTCCAATGGAGTCCAGGAAGATGCCTATAAACTGCTTTTGTTCCCATTTTCACTTAGGGACAAGGCAGCTAAGTGGCTGGAATCATTCCCAAGGGGGAGTCTAACCACATGGGATGAGGTGGAAGGCAAGTTTCTGGCACGTTTCTACCCTCCACAAAAGGTCAATAGGCTTCGATCTGAGGTCCAGACTTTTAGACAACAAGATGGTGAAACTCTCTACGAGGCATGGGAGAGATTCAAGGACTTGACAAGGAAATGCCCACCAAACATGTTCCATGATTGGGTGCAACTGCACATCTTCTATGATGGGCTCTCTTATGAATCAAGGAAGGCTGTAGACCATTCATCAGGAGGTTCATTGAACAAGAAAAAGACCGTGGAAGAAGCCATTGAAGTGATCGAGACAGTGGCTGAGAATGAGTACTACTATGCATCAGAAAGGCACAACACTAAGGGAGTCATGGAGCTGAACCATGTTGATACAATTCTAGCCCAAAACAAGGTGTTTGCCAAGCAACTAGCAGAGCTTACCAGGCAATTAGAAACAAAGCAAGTGGCTGCAATACACACACAAGATCAAGAGGAAGTAGGCATTGAAGGAGGTGATTGGGATGAGGTTAACTATGTGGGAAACCAACAAAGGCAATCATATGATCCACACTCCAACACTTACAACCCAGGCTGGAGAAACCACCCAAACTTTGGGTGGGGAAACCAACAAACCCAACCACAAAACCACAAACCTTACAACCACAACCAACAAAACAACTCCACATACCAAAACTCCAACCAAAAATCATACCAAGCCACACAAAACACTTACCCCCAATCATCATATCATGGCCAAAATAATCAACATATCCAACCTAATCCGAACCAACAATTTCAAGATCAATTAAACCGGATGGAAGGAATGATGGCAACCATGAGCCAAGACATAATTGAATTGAAGAGCTTCAGGGATGATGTGAGAACTACCTTAAGAAACCATGGTGAAAAACTCAAAAGGTTGGAATCTCAAGTAGGAGAGCTATCTCAACAGGCACCCAAATCAACTGCAGTGTTCCCTAGTGACACAGAAAAGAATCCTAAGGGGGAACAAAAGAGAGTAAGATGGGAAGAGTGCAAGGCCATCACCATATTGAAGGAAGCCTCAGAAGAAGAAGGAATCAGGTCCTCACAGCAGGAACCAGAAATCTTGAAAGAAGATGTGGAAGAAGTTAAGCAGGAAAGTGGAACTGAGCAAGCCAAGGATCTGCAAAAAGGCATGATGGAGGTATACCAACCAAAAGCACCATTTCCTGAGAGGTTAGGAGGAGGTGAAAAAAGGAAAACCTATTCAAGGTTTCTAGAGACATTTAATTCTCTGCATGTCAATATTCCCTTTCTTGAGATTCTTCATCAAATGCCCACACACATCAAGTATTTAAAGGAATTGTTAAGCAAGAAAAGAGTTTTGAAGGGAGGACAAACGGTAACAATGAACAAAGAATGCAGTGCTCTCATCAAGAAAGACACACTCTCTAAGAAAACGGACCCAGGAAGTTTTCATATCCCTTGCATCATAGGGGAAACAAAAATTGACAGAGGATTCTGTGATCTAGGAGCTAGCATAAATTTGATGCCTCTAACTCTTATGAAGAGGCTACAACTGAACGAGGTGAGATCCACTGATGTAATCATACAACTGGCTGACAAAACTCAGAAGCAAGCTGAAGGGGTAGTTGAAAATGTGCTGGTGAAAGTAGGAGATTATTATTTCCCCACAGACTTTGTCATTGTGGACATGGAGGAAAGCTATTTACACCCTATCATTCTGGGCAGACCATTTCTAGCCACTACTAGAGCGCTCATAGATGTAGAACAAGGAGAACTAATTCTGAGAATACATGATGAACAGCTCATTTTCAAAGTCTTCAAACCTGCATCTGAGCCTGAACCAGAATCTGAAAAGCCCAAAGATGATAGTAGCCATCCATGTTTGGAGGAAAGTAATCCAGCAGCTGAGACTCTAAAACAGTCATTGGAAGGCAAACAAGAGTTGCAAGAGTTAGAGCCACAAGAATCAGTGGAAACAGATCAGAAGGATCCTCCTGACATAAAGGTCAATGAAGAAATCCTCAAGAGAAAGGGAAGAGTGATAGGGAGATTGCCAAGAGGATGGAGAAACAAGAAAATTCCCACTGAAGGTTTTTCTCCAGGAGATAAAGTGATCTCAAGTCATTATCTGCCAATCCCACCTGGCCTCAAGACCATTCCTTCTCAGCTCCCTCAAGTGTTCACAATCAAGAAAGTTCTTTCTTTGGAACATTTAGAGGTCATGAATGAATCAAGAGGGGACGTTTTCATAGTGAGAGGAGAGGACGTCAAGCACTACAATCCACCCTAACAAGGGACAACCGTCAAGCTAGTGACGTTAAAGAAGCGCTTCATGGGAGGCAACCCATGTTTTTAGTATCCTTAATCTTTAATGCTTTGCTTTACATCTAATAAAGTATGGTTTCTTATGCATGAACTTGAATCCTCAGGACAACTATTGATTAAGTGCACTAAACCGTGCATGTAAATTACAATTGGTCTCTAAGTTTGGTGTGCCTGATGGCACTCCCAAATCTTACTCAAATTGAATTCCATCTTTCATTCAAGGTGCACAACCAAACATTAAGTTTGGTGTTCTTTTTGAACACAGTTTATGAAAAGCAAGAAGTTCCTCTGGATTTCAAAATTCATGACAAGTATACCATTCATATGTTTTAATGCTTTAGTTTCAATTACTTAGGGTAGTTACTTTGTTTAGAATCAAAGAGCCAAGGTGACTATGATTTATTAGAAATATGCACACTCATTAAGGACAACCAATATGGATGTCATGTCATCAGGAGACTTAACCAAAAACTAAGTTTGGTGTCCAAATAATAAGTGTGCATACATGTAGAATGTCACGGCTATAAGCTCATAAAGACAAGCATTGATTTACATGTGCAAATACTATTCATAATTCACATGGACCGAAAAATGATAGCAATTTTGTTTGTTTGTGCAGGTACAAAAGAAAAGACAAAAATGGAGGAAAAAGACAAAGGGAGGTACGTGCTTGGTCAAAAAGAAAATTCATAAATCTTTGAAACTAACACATGGGAAAAGGAAGTTCTGCAAGAAAAGAAAGCTACATGTACAACCTAATGCATCCAGAATACTTCCAAGAAAATGAAAAGCCAATCGTCCTTATCTACAATTCATATATTTACCATCAAGCCACCCTTCACAAACCACCCTAGCCGTTCATTTTTCACTCATGGGCACTATAAAGAACCACTTGGGGAACGAGTCCCACACCATCAATCCTCCTTCATACACTTTTTCCTTCATCATAGCATAACCATCTCTTGCCGAAAACAATCTCACCACACCTCCAACAACACTTCTTGCTTCACCGTGTCAACTTTAGTTGTCACTTACCAAAATGGCAGCTTCATCTAGCCACAAAAGAAGAAAAGACAAGCAGCCAATGGAGGAAAACAGGGGATTCGATGCATGGAGATACAGATCAGTGTTCCATGAGATTCAAGCCGAATGGATGAGACCTAAAACGGTACTAGCTGAGGTCCCCTTTGAACTTGAAAAGGATGAGTTCCCAGGTGTTTGGGAAAAGATCAAAAAGAGGAAGTGGGAGCTCCTAACTAAGCCAATCACTAGAATCAACATCAACTTGGTGAAGGAGTTTTATGCAAATGCAGTAAGGGAGGATCAAACCAAGAACCCCACATACAAAAGCTATGTGAGAGGGGTGGAAGTTGACTTCAGTCCCAAAGCAATCATGAAAACTCTTGGCCTGAAAAACATACATTTCAGCCAAGCAAGTTATGACGAAAGGATGAGAGGAGAACCTGACTATACAACTATTGCTGAAGACCTTTGTGCCATCAGAGCTGAATGGGTGAGAAAAACAAGAGGGGCTCCAAGAGTCTTGAGAAGAGGAGACCTAACACCTGAAGCTAAAGGGTGGTATGCAATAGTTAGGAGATCCATCCTACCCACTGCAAACTCTTCAGAAATAGTCCCTAAAAGAGCCATCTTGCTACATTGCATTATGGTTGGAGGAGAGATCAAAGTTCATAAACTCATTGCTGAACAGATACAAGAGTTTAGTGAGAAAAGTGACCCTGAATCCTGGCTTCATTTCCCTAGCACCATCATTAGACTATGCATCGATGCCCAAGTACCACTTGAGGATGAAAGACCTAATTGGCTATATCCTGGGCTGGCCATAACTGCACACAGAATGACTCTTGGCCCAACTCCTCCAAGACATACAAGAAGAAGAAATGAAGAAGGGCAACAAGTGGAAGCCGAGCAAGAAGCAGAACAAGAAAGACAGGAAGGAGAAGACAGAGAAGAAGAGCAAGAAGAGCAAGCAAATCCTGAAAGAAGACAACGAATTCCCAGAGACCCCATGGATATGAGCAGAATGCAGGAAATCATGGAAGGAATGTCTCAACAATACATGAGGTCTCAGGAAAGACAAGAAGACTTTCATCTAAAAATGATGGATATGCAAAGGAACTTTGAATCAAGATTCTTTGATCTGCAAAGGGAACAAAATCTACACTTACAGGAATCCTTCAGCCACATATGCCAACACCAAGATGCCAATGTCTTGGCAATCAAGGAAGCCACCACTTTACAGAATGCAAGATACTCAGTCCAAGCTGACTACAACATCAGTTCGCAAATCAAGCTTAACTACATAGGGGAACATCTACACAAGATGGACCCAGCATTCCCAGCTTATGATGAGTATTTCAAAGGGAGGAAAGAAGGAGAAATAAACAAGGCAATGATCCTTGAAAAAGGAGTGGAAGAAACGATGAAAAAGGCTGGATTCTGGAAAAAGCTCATAAGAAAAGACAAAGGAAGCACAAGTGGTCAAAAAGAGGCAGGAAGCAAGAAGAAGCAGGATCCCAAGAATTAAGAAGAACCAAGCAATAAATAAGAGGTGGTCTCGTTCCTTAATAATCAAATGATAATTGGTGAATTGTCTTTATGAACGTGTTTTCATCATAAGTCATTTAAGTGTTAGGTGGAGTTTTTTTTTTATGAGTCGTTTTTTTTATGTGTGTTTGTTAAGTGCTTTGAATAAAGTGAATGCCTAGATGTTTGGATATAACTTCACCTTCTTAAACAAGTGCGTGCCATGCTTGTTCTGTTTCCAAAAATAAAAGAAAAGTTTGAACAAAAGTAACCGGCTAAATTAGTGACAAATCAAGTAGAATTAAGTGGTGGTATGCATGCTTGATTGTTTAGTCACATCACTAAAATTTGAGTGTAGAATTATCATTTTTTATGTAGAAGTAAAAATTGTCTATGGATCTTGATGAATAAATGTCTTTGGCCATGAAAAAGAAAGAAAAAGGAAAAGAAAAAGCCACGGAAAAAGGCAACCAAAAAGCAAAAAAATTGAGAAAATAAGCTAGGCACCAATGGTTTGAACTCCTGAGACAAATGCCTGTGGTGTTTATGTATTAAGGATATGCTTGGATGAATAGGTTCTGAGGAGTGTTTCAACACTTGGTAACTTGGGTTAACTAACCCGGGATTATCAACCAAAAGTCCATTATCAAGAGCAACCTCAATACAAAACATTTAGTCACACAAAGAGGTGCTGGGCACCAATGTCTCAAGAAGAAATGTGAACTAAAATGCCTAAAGTGGATATGTGTAGTGCACTGATAAGAAAAAGAAAATGCCAAAGGCTTGTGCAACACATGACACTAAGCAAGCAAGGAGCAAAAGAAGCTCTAAGAAAAAGAAAAGAAAAACAAAAGAGAAGTGCCAAAGACATAAGAATAACAGGAGGCCATAGCAATTTTTGACGGATGCAATGAAAAAGTGATAATCCTACCTGATAAGTATGAAAAAGTGATGCTGCAACTTTCTGCATAGAACCCTTCTGATGAACTTCAATTGCTTGCTAATATAGCCAATGTAATTACTTTCTGTTCATACTTTCTTCTCAAATAACTCAGGACTTGCTTAGGGACAAGCAAGTATTAAGTTTGGTGTTGTGATGCCAAGGCATCATAGGCTAGTTTCACTAGCATTTTTCTGTTAGTTTTAGTTGTTTTATGCATTTTCTTGAGCTTAAAGTAACCAAAAATGGTTAAATGAAGAACAAAGTAATGAACCATCCAAACAATATGATTTTGATGCAAATTCCATGAGTTTTAGTTATATTACTTAAATGCTATGAATGAAAGATTTCTCATGAAATTTTGCAAGACTTTGATGCAATTGTTTGGATGATTTCAGGGAAGAAGAGGCTAAGCAAGGAAGCAACAAAATCAATAAAGGAAGCTTGTATATCACATGTGGAGTTTAAGTTCCAGTTTAAGCCTAAACTGGAGCTTAAACGCCAAAATCATGAAGGATAAGAAATGCTGGGATTGAAGTTTAACCTCCAGTTTGACCTCAAACTGGAGGTTAAACGCCAGAATGAAAAGCCTCACTTAAGGAGCATTCCACGTTTAACCTCCAGTTTGACCTCAAACTGGAGGTTAAACGCCAGAATGAGTATGCCAACCAGGGAGGAGTTCCACGTTTAACCTCCAGTTTGACCTCAAACTGGAGGTTAAACGCCAGAACCAGGAAGAGTACCAGGGGCCATTCCACGTTTAAGCTCCAGTTTGACTCAAACTGGAGCTTAAACGTGTTCGATAGTTTTTTCACTCCAGGGTTGCTCTCTCCATCTCCACGTTTAACCTCCAGTTTGACCCCAAACTGGAGGTTAAACGTGTTCGACACCTCCAGGGCCACCATTCCAAGCTTCCACGTTTAACCTCCAGTTTGACCTCAAACTGGAGGTTAAACGTGTTCGACCTCCAGTATGCCTACACCCCTTTCCACGTTTAACCTCCAGTTTGACCTCAAACTGGAGGTTAAACGTGTTCGACCTCCAGGATGCCTCATTCCTTTTCCACGTTTAACCTCCAGTTTAACCTTAAACTGGAGGTTAAACGTGTTCGACTACATTACTCTCCAGGGCTACCTTCTTCCATTTCCACGTTTAAGCTTCAGTTTAACCTTAACTGAAGCTTAAACGTGCTTCTACAAATGGCCTCACTGGAAGTGTCTGGCGTTTAAGTTGCAGTTTAAGCTTAAACTACAACTTAAACGCCACTCTTGAAAAGGGTTTCTGGGCCAAAAATATTGTGATTTAAGTTAGTCTTTGAGCACAAGTATTAACTTAAACTTACTTTGGTATGAAACCCAATTGAATATCATGGTTTATGGGATTGGGCCTGAAGGATTGATGAGTTTGAAATCTCAATTTATTGAGTCATGTGTCATTATTTGATTATCACTAAGTTGGCTCAATAAATGTTACAGGATCTGGATCAACAACCTCATCAAGATTATGGATCATAAACCCAAGGCAAAAGGAAAGCAAGGAGAGGCCTCAAAGCCCAAGAAGCACAACTGAAGCTCAATATAGAAAGTGTATAAATAGGATAAAAGTTAAGTTAGAGGGACTTTTACTTTTCACTTTTAGCTAGTTTCCTTTTCTTTGTAATTGAATTCAGAGCTATGATTCACTAAACCCCCTTTTCATTGGGTTAGGGAGCTCTATTGTAATTCAATGAATCAATAATAGTTTATCTTCTTCTTCAATCTTTTCTCTTGAATTTCGTTAGAAAGCTTCTCGATCTAATTCCATTGAGTAGTTGTCTTGGGAAAGAGACCACTCATACTTGGAATCCTTCGGAGCCTTGGGAAAGGAATGGAGGATTCATGCTAGAGAAGCTTTCTCACAGTGGATTGGATTGGGGTTTGGATGGATATTGTGACATGTAATCCTACCAAATTGTGGTTCATGAAATTGTGTGGTATAATCAGTGATCAAGCATCATCTCTTCTTATGAACATTTAAACCAAGGGATTGGGAATTTGTTTGTTTTTAGAGAGCATTGGTGAGCCAAGGAATTGGGATCCAATCATATAAGATTGCCAAGCAAAATTCAATGAATGCATTGGTTGAGGAAGAGATTTACATGTTTTGATTCGGAGATTTCAATATCTCCTAAACCCAATGAATTCCCCATTTCTGATTTCCACTTTCTCTTTACATTCTGCAATTCAATTCTTGCAATCATCCCCATTCCCTTTTAATTTCAGCAATTTACATTCTGCTCTTTAATTCATGCAATTTAAGATTCAGCCATTTAATTTTCTTGTCATTTACTTTTCCCGCCAATTTTACATTCCGCAATTCTCATCTCAAATCTTGATTCCGCTCAACTAGAACACACTTCTAATCCGAATTGCTCACTCAACCAATCCTTGTGGGATTCGACCTCACTCTATTGTGAGTTTTTACTTGACGACGATAACCGGTGCACTTGCCGGAAGGAATTTTGCCGATCGTGCAATTTCCTAAATCGTAGCATAACACGTTTATGCGCATCAAGTTTATTATTACCAAATAACTTGTCGTTTAGCTTCATGATTGCTCCAAGGTACTTAGCAACTTGCTCTTCAGTGACATCTTCATCCTCTTCAGAGGAAGAATACTCATCAGAGCTCATGAATGGCAGGAGTAAATTCAATGGAATCTCTATGGTCTCTGTGTGAGCCCCAGATTCCCATGGTTTCTCATCAGGGAATTCCATGGAGGTCAGTGGACGTCCATTGAGGTCTTCCTCAGTGGAGATCATTGCCTCTTCCTCCTCTCCAGGTTCGGCCATGTGAGACGTGTTTATGGCCTTACACTCTCTCTTTGGATTCTCTTCTGTATTGCTTGGGAGAATACTAGGAGGGAGTTCAGTAATTTTCTTACTCAGCTGACCCACTTGTGCCACCAAATTTCTAATGGAGGACCTTGTTTCAATCATGAAACTTTAAGTGGTTTTAATTAGATCAGAGACTATAGTTGCTATGTCAAAGTGGCTCTGCTTAGAATCCTCTGTCTGCTGCTGAGAAGATGATGGAAAAGGCTTGCTATTGCTAAACCTGTTTCTTCCACCATTACTGTTGTTGAAACCTTGTTGAGGTCTCTGTTGATCCTTCCATAAGAGATTTGGATGATTTCTCCATGAAGGATTATAGGTGTTTTCATAGGGTTTCCCCATGTAATTCACCTCTTCCATTGCTGGGTTCTCAGGATCATAAGCTTCTTCTTCAGATGAAGCTTCTTTGGTACTGCCTGTTACTGCTTGCATTCCAGACAGATTCTGAGAAATCATATTGACTTGTTGAGTCAATATTTTATTCTGAGCCAGTATGGCATTCAGAGTATCAATCTCAAGAACTCCTTTCTTCTGATTTGTCCCATTATTCACAGGGTTCCTTTCAGAAGTGTACATGAATTGGTTATTTGCAACCATCTTAATGAGTTCTTGAGCTTCTGCAGGCGTCTTCTTCAGATGAAGAGATCCTCTAGCAGAGCTGTCCAATGACATCTTGGACAGTTCAGACAGACCATCATAGAAGATACCTTTGATGCTCCATTCAGAAAGCATGTCAGAAGGACACCTTCTGATCAATTGCTTGTATCTTTCCCAAGCTTCATAGAGGGATTCTCCTTCCTTCTGTCTGAAGATTTAGACTTCCACTCTAAGCTTGCTCAATTTTTGAGGTGGAAAGAACTTTGCCAAGAAGGCATTGACTAGCTTTTCCCAAGAGTTCAGGCTTTCTTTGGGTTGTGAATCCAACCATGTCCTAGCTCTGTCTCTTATAGCAAAAGGGAAGAGCATAAGTCTGTAGACCTCAGGATCAACCCTATTGGTCTTTACAGTATCACAGATTTACAAGAATTCAGCTAAGAACTGATGAGGATCTTCCAATGGAAGTCCATAAAACTTGTAATTCTGTTGCATTAGAGAAACTAATTGAGGCTTAAGCTCAAAGTTGTTTGCTCCAATGGCAAGGATTGAGATGCTTCTCCCATAGAAGTCGGGAGTAGGTGCAGTAAAGTCACCAAGCACCTTCCTTGCATTGTTGGCATTGTTGTTGTTTTCGGCTGCCATGGCTTCTTCCTCCTTGAAGAGCTCTGTTAGGCCCTCTAGAGAGAGTTTTTCCTTAGCTTCTCTTAGCTTTCTCTTCAAGGTCCTTTCAGGTTCAGGATCAGCATTAACAAGGATGCCTTTGTCCTTGCTCCTGCTCATATGAAAGAGAAGAGAACAAGAAAGTATGAAATCCTCTATGTTACAGTATAGAGATTCCTTGAAGTGTCAGAGGAAAAGAAGAATAGAAGGAGAAGGTAGAAAGAGAAGAATTCGAACTTATCAAGAGGGATAGAGTTCGAATTATTGATAGTGGAGGAGTGTTAGTCCTTAAATAGAAGGATGTGAGAAGAGGGGAAGAATTTTCGAAATTAAAGTAAAAGATTTTGAAATAATTAAAAAAAATTTTGAAAATTTCATTGATGATTTTCGAAAACTAAAATTGGGAAAGAAATTAAGTGATTTTGAAAAAGATTTTGAAATTAGAAATTAAAAAGATATGATTGAAAATTAATTTTGAAAAAGATGTGATTGAAAAGATATGATTGAAAATCAAATTAAAAAGAGAAAGTTTTAAAATTAAAGTTGATTACTTGACTAACAAGAAATTAGAAGATATGATTCTAGAATTTAAAATTTGATCCTTTCTTAATAGGCAAGTAACAACTTGAAAATTTTGAATTAAATCACTAATTGTAGCAAGGATTTTCGAAAATAGTAATAAATAAAACAAATGGAAAGAAATTGATTTTGAAGAGATATGATTGAAAAGATATGATTTGAAAAAGATTTGATTTTGAAAAATTATGAAGATTTGAAAAAAATTTGAATTAAAAACAAAATCTTCCCTCTAGTGTCATCCTGGCGTTAAACGCCCAGAATAGTATCCATTCTGGCGTTTAACGGCTAAAATGCTACCTTTTTGGGTGTTAAACGCCCAGCCAGGTACCCTGGCTGGTTTTTAAACGCCAGTTTTCCTTCTTCACTGGGCGTTTTGAATGCCCAGCTTTTTTTGTTTAATTTCACTGCTGAATGTTCTGAATCTTCAATTCTCTGTATTATTGACTTGAAAAAACACAATTTTGAACATATTTTTGAATTTTTAATGATGAGAAACAATAAAAAATGCAACTAAGATCAAATAAACAATGCATGCAAGACACCAAACTTAGAAGTTTGTATACTAAGGACTATAACAATTTGAAAATGCATGTAAGAAACAACAAAACACACAAAACAAGAGAATTTAAAGATCAGAGCTAAGAAATCATCAAGAACAACTTGAAGATCAATGAAGAATATAATGCATATATTTGAAAAATGCAAGAAGAATAGAAACATGCAACTGACACCAAACTTAAAAATTGACACTAAGATACATAAAATATTTTTTATTTTTATGATTTTATAAATTTTTTTTTTAATGATTTTTTCGAAAATTGAGTGGAAAAGAAAATAAAGAGATTCAAAACTTTTAATAAGAATTCCAGGAATCATGCAATGTTAGTCTAAAGCTTCAGTCTAAAAAGATTAGACATGGTTAGCCAAGCTTCAGCAGGATATTACATTCAGCAGCTAAATTGATGAGAATCAATCAGCTTTTGTGATGATAAGAACATCACCTTAAAACTTTAGAATTCATTCTTAAAAATTTTGAAAAATAAAAAGAAAAGTACCTAATCTAAGCAAAAAGATGAACCATCAGTTGTCCAAACTCGAACAATCCCCGGCAACGACGCCAAAAACATGGTGCACGAAATTGTGATCATCAACAATGGCGCCAAAGACTTGGAGCTCTCAAACGTGAATCACACTTTGTCACAATTCCGCACAACTAACCAGCAAGTGCACTGGGTCATCCAAGTAATACCTTACGTGAGTAAGGGTCGATCCCACGGAGACTGTCAGCTTGAAGCAAGCTATGGTCATCTTGTAAATCTCAGTCAGGCAGATTCAAATGGTTATGGAGGATTGATAATTAAAGATAAATAAAACATAAAATAAAGATAGAGATAGAGATACTTATGTAATTCATTGGTAGGAATTTCAGATAAGCGTATGAAGATGCTTTGTTCCTCCTGAACCTCTGCTTTCCTATTGCCTTCTTCTAATCATTCATACTCCTTTCCATTGCAAGCTTTATGTGGGGCATCACCGTTGTCAATGGCTACTTCCCGTTCTCTCAGTGAAAATGTTCTACGCACGCTGTCACCGCACGGCTAATCATCTGTCGGTTCTCGATCATGTTGGAATAGGATCCATTGATCCTTTTGTGTTTGTCACACGCCCAACACTCGCGAGTTTGAAGCTCGTCACAGTCATCCCTTCCCGGATCCTACTCAGAATACCACAGACAAGGTTTAGATGTTCCGGATCTCAGGAATGGCCGCCAATAATTCTAGCCTATACCACAAAGGTTCTAATCTTAGATTAGAAACCCAAGAGATACACATTCAAGCTTGTTTGCATGTAGAACGGAAGTGGTTGTCAGGCACGCATTCATAGGTGAGAATGGTGCTGAGTGTCACATAATCATCACATTCATCATGTTCTTGGGTGCGAATGAACATCTTGGAGAAGAAATAGACTTGAGTTGAATAGAAAAACAATAGTACTTTGCATTAATTCATGAAGAACAGCAGAGCTCCACACCTTAATCTATGGTGTGTAGAAACTCCACCGTTGAAAATACATAAGAACAAAAGGGTCTAGGCATGGCCATGAGGCCAGCCCCCAAACGTGAAAAGGTCTATCAAAATCTGATCAAGTGTATCAAAGTCTTAAAATACAATAGCAAAAGGTCCTATTTATAGAAAACTAGTAGCCTAGGGTTACAGAAATAGGTAATTAATGCAGAAATCTTCTTCCGGGCCCACTTGGTGTATGCTTGGACTGAGCATTGAAGCTTTCATGTGTAGAAACTTTTCTTGGAGTTAAACGCCAGCTTTTGTGCCAGTTTGGGCGTTTAATTCCAGCTTTTGTGCCAGTTCTGGCGTTTTGACGCCAGAATTCTTAAGCTGACTTGGAACGTCAGTTTGGGCCATCAAATCTTGGGCAAAGTATGGACTATTATATATTGCTGGAAAGCCCAGGATGTCTACTTTCCAACGAAATTGAGAGCATGCCAATTGGGCGTCTGTAGCTCTAGAAAATCCACTTCGAGTGCAGGGAGGTCAGAATCCAACAGCATCTATAGTCCTTTTTCAGCCTCTGAATCAGATTTTTGCTCAGGTCCCTCAATTTCAGCCAAAAAATACCTGAAATCACAGAAAAATATACAAACTCGTAGTAAAGTCTAGAAATGTGATTTTTATTAAAAAACTAATAAAAACATAATAAAAACTAACTAAAATATACTAAAAATATACTAAAAACATTCTTCTGTGAATTTCTCAACTTCTTTGCAAAATTTTTCAACTGCAACTGTGTCCTGATCAAAGTCTTCTATGTCTTCCTTGTCACTTAAGTCATATGTTGGAGGATGAGAGAAATCTACCTCAACATCATCTTCGTATTCATTCGGGGAAGATTCTTCTAGCTCAAAGAATTCACTTGCAGATGTAAGTTCATTACTAAGAGAACTTGACTTGTGATTATCATCATTAAGGAAACTTCCGTCTTGGGTTATTCCGTCTAGTTCTTCATAAAGTACCTGCTTTGGGGTTGTGCACTATCCTCCTTAGCATCAATTGTAACGTCCTTGACGGAATTTTCCACAACTATGGATTCCCATGGAGGTTCAGCATCTCCTAAATCTTTAATCAGTACTTCTTCTTCTTGGATAATTTGAGCTTTCTCCAATTGTTCCAGAACAAAGTCATGCTCTTTATCGCCCACTGGCCTTCATGCTACGTTTGTGACGTGACGGAAATTGGCTAATTAAGAATTGTTATAAGATATGCGTTGCAAGTATAGTTCTTAACCAACCAGAAATCCGCTTATCAATTTAAAAAGGGTTGTCACAAAAATTAAAATTAAAATACTGGGAGTATGAATCCCAGGTCGTCTCCCAATGAGTTACAAAAAGGTGTGCTATTTTATTAATCAGATGTTTTCAAAAGAGTTTGAGTTGAATAAACAGGAAATTAAATTAGAGAAATTAAGTAATTTAAATAAAAGCATTGACTGAGAGTAGATTAGTTGGAAGCCCTATTCTTGTTGCAGTACTCTCAAGATTAATTGATAATTGAAGGTTGTTCTGTTTAGTTATCCCTTACTAGGTAAGGGAAACTCAAACAAGTTGGAATGCTGTTTCTATTCACAAGTCCCAATCCGCTTACTTGGAAGGACTGGCGTTAGTG
The DNA here is from genome assembly GCF_059453495.1 of Arachis ipaensis. NCBI lineage: Eukaryota > Viridiplantae > Streptophyta > Magnoliopsida > Fabales > Fabaceae > Arachis > Arachis ipaensis. The sequence goes on from NC_142435.1 coordinate 88,852,294, forward strand.
ACTACAGAGCAATCCAACAATAAACCCAATTACAATTTCTCTTTTGAGCATTCCAACTCAAGGGTTCCTTTCAATCAACTCCCCATCAAGTTAGGAAACTACTCGCTCATTGTGAATGTAGAATTCATAACATAGAAAAGAGAATTAAAGAAAGACATAATAAATAAAAAGCAAAGGAATCAATTAAAAATAAAGATAATTCTTGTATTAGTAAATTCTAAAATAATCCAACAGTAAAATTGAGTAAATTAAAGGACATGGAAGAGTAAAGCCAAGTAAAGAAAACGAACTACAATGATGTAGTCTTGATGAGGTAATAACTCTTCTCAAAATCCCAGTGCAAAGAGCAAAATAAAATAAAATCCTAAGAACTATGAATGTGTAGAGAAAAAACCTAGAGAAGGAGTAAAACTAGATCTAAAAACTAAAAATTGTGTAGAATGAATGTTGTTTTTGGTTTCTGCATGTCCTCTGGCTCTAGTCTGCTTTCCCGGGCCAAAAACTAGGTCCAAACAGGGCCCAAAATCGCCCCCAGCGATTCTGCAGATTATGCAAATCGCGCACGTCATTCGGCACGTCATTCATGCAGCCGCGTCATTCGGCGTTTTTCTTTTCCACGTGGGCGTGTTGTCCACACCTCCACGTCACTTGTGCTATTCCAACCCGCGTGGTTGCGTGAGCCATGCGGCCGCGTCACTGCGATTTCCTCTCTTTCGCGCGGTCGCGTGATCTATGCGGCCGCGTCATCTCCTCAATTTCTTGTGTTCCTTCCATTTTTGCAAGCTTCCTTTTCAATCTCTAACTCATTCATTCCCTATAAAGCCTGAAACACTTAACACACAGATCACGACATCGAATAGAACAAAGGAGAATTAAAATACATAATTAAAAGTCCCTAGGAAGCAAGTTTTCAATCATAAAGCATCTTTAGGAAGGAATTATAAATGCATTCTTATTTAATGAATAAGTGGGTAAAGATCATGATAAAACCACACAATTAAACACAATATAAACCATAAAATAGTGGTTTATCAATCTCCCCACACTTAAACATTAGCATGTCCTCATTCTTAGTTGAAGGAAATAAAATAAATGAGTAGGAACATGTAAAACTCATGCAATGCAGTGCAACCTATATATATGAATGCAACTATATGATTCTTGTCCACTTGATCAATAGTAAATAAGCTCTTCAAAACAATTACAAATCAAATTCCACTAATTCAATTCTTATACAGTAAGAACAGATAAAAAGTGCAAGAAGATAGCTCATGAAAGCAGGGAACATAGAAATTCAAGCATTGAACCGTCACTGATGATGTATATACACTCTAGTCTCTCTAGTGTATAGGGTGATCACTCTATCCTTCTCTAATCATGCTTTCTAATTTTTGTTCTTCTCCTAACCAATCAACAATATTTAATATACCAATGCAAACATCATGAGGTCTTTTCAAGGTTGTAATGGGGCCAAGGTAAGGGTAAGGATACATATATGGCTAAGTAAGCTTATAAATTGAATCTTTAATTAACCTAAGCTTTCATCTAACCTCTATATATATTCTATATAACTTTAGAATGCATACCTAGCTACCCAAAAATTCCTTTCACATTCCATACTCATGTATTAACTTTTTATTTTAATTTTTATCATACATGCATTGACCTTTGAATTCTTAACTTAGCATTGGGGTGATTTTGTCCCCTTATTTATTTATTGAATATTATTTTTTTAACATAAACATAAAAATAAACATAGCTTATCAATGCATATAGATTTTTAATTCTTATAGTTTCACATGAGTAGGTATCCAAATTCCTATTATATTATCATGTTACATTCCCTTATTATCTTTTGTTCCCACAATTTTTCATACTTAATTGACACACACAATTCTATCTTAAGCTAACCAAAGATTCAAATTGGGATATATAATTGTTTTTCCGCTTAAGGCTAGTAATGTGGTAAAATATAGAACAAATGGGATTTAAAGGCTCAAAGTGGCTAACAAAGGCAATTGAAAGGGTAGGCTTAATTTGGATAAGTGAGCTAAACAAATAATGGCCTCAATCATATGTGAACATATAAATATAACAAACATTGGACATATAAGATGAAACAAAATATAGATTACAATCATAGAGAAGTAAACACACAAGAATAAAATAATTATGGTTAAATGATGTAACCATTCATAAAGGCTCAAATCTCACAGGTTGTGTGTTCTTTAGCTCAAAAATTATGTTCCAATTACAACTTCATGCAAATTTAACATAGAAGTTTTGATTAAAATTAGTGAAATTTTGTTCCAAAGATAGGGTCTTAGAAGAAACTTATTGTCTTTTCAATCAAGTAGAACATGCATGCAACTAATCTATTACTATGCAATTTATCCTATTCTATAAAAGAAAAACTAACTAAATATCCTAATTTATTGGTGTTTAGGGAAGAGAAATTACCTCTGGAAGTCAGGTACTGACCGACCTCCCCACAGTTAAGGCTTTGCACCATCCTTGGTGCCATCTGTCAGGAACAGGGGTGGGCTGGTAGCAGTATCTCCACAGTCGGGACCATCATGGCTCTCTGTGCTGGTAAAGGAAGTGAAGTCTGGGGTGTTTGAGTCCTGGAATTTTCCCATAATCAGCTCCTTGAGGTATGTGAATCGGGGCTTCTGATGGCACTCTCTCATCTTAGCCTTGTGTTCCTGCCGATCCAACCTTTCGAGTATTTGATGGAGCAGTTGGTCTGTTGTAGGTGCTTGTGGTACGGAAGGAGGAATGTCCTGAGCCGGTTCAGTGGGTTGGCTTGTAGTGGCTGCTGAGGGTCTGATATATTTCCCATTAGGGACATATTGATCATCCCGTGGAAGTATAGCTTTGGTGTCCCCAGCTCTGAAGGAGACTCCGGCTGCTGAGACAAGATCTGAGACCAAGGCGGGGAAAGGTAAGTTGCCTGCTGATGAGCGGATAATTTATACGATTTTTGGCATTATTTTTAGTATGTTTTTAGTAGGATCTAGTTACTTTTAGGGATGTTTTTATTAGTTTTTATGTTAAATTCACATTTCTAGAATTTACTATGAGTTTATGTGTTTTTCTGTGATTTCAGGTATTTTCTGGCTGAAATTGAGGGACTTGAGCAAAAATCAGATTCCGAGGTTGAAGAAGGACTGCTGATGCTGTTGGATTCTGACCTCCCTGCACTCAAAGTGGATTTTCTGGAGCTACAGAACTCAAAATGGCGCGCTTCTAATTGCGTTGGAAAGTAGACATCCAGGGATTTCCAGAAATATATAATATTCCATACTTTGGCCGAGTTTAGACGACGCAAAAGGGCGTTGAACGCCAGTTCTATGCTGCTGTCTGGAGTTAAACGCCAGAAACACGTCACAAACCAGAGTTGAACGCCAAAAACACGTTACAACTTGGCGTTCAACTACAGAAAGAGCCTCTGCACGTGTAACATTCAAGCTCAGCCCAAGCACACACCAAGTGGGCCCCGGAAGTGGATTTATGCATCAATTACTTACTTCTGTAAACCCTAGTAACTAGTTTAGTATAAATAGGACTTTTTACTATTGTATTAGACATCTTATGATTTTTAGTTCATCTTTGAATCATATTGATCACGTTTGGGGGCTGGCCATTCGGCCATGCCTGGACCTTCATCACTTATGTATTTTTAACGGTAGAGTTTCTGCACTCCATAGATTAAGGTGTGGAGCTTTGCTGTTCCTCATGATTTAATGCAAAGTACTTCTATTTTTCTATTCAATTCAACTTATTCCGCTTCTAAGATATCTATTCGCACCCAAGAACATGATGAATATGATGATTTTGTGACGCTCATCATCATTCTCACTTATGAACGCGTGCCTAACAAACACTTCCGTTCTACATGCAAACAAGCTAGAAGGAATATCTCTTAGATATCTAATACAGAGGACCGAGTCCGAGATATTAGAATCTTTGTGGTATAAGTTAGAACCCATGGATGGCCATTCCTGAGATCCGGAAAGTCTAAACCTTGTCTGTTGTATTCCGAGTAGGATCTGGGAAGGGATGGCTGTGTCGATCTTCAAACTCGCGAGTGCTGGGCGTAGTGACAGACGCAAAAGGAGGGTGAATCCTATTCCAGTATGATCGAGAACCTCAAATGATTAGTCGTGCTGTGACAGAGCATTTGGACCATTTTCACAAGAGGATAGGATGCAGCCATTGACACGGTGATGCCTCCAGATGATTAGCCATGCAGTGATAGCGCATCGGACCATTTTCCAGAGAGGATGAAAAGTAGCCATTGACAATGGTGATGTCCTTACATAAAGCCAGCCATAGAAAGGAGTAGGACTGATTGGATGAAGACAGCAGGAAAGCAGAGGTTCAGAGGAACGAATGCATCTCTATATGCTTATCTGAAATTCTCACCAATGATATACATAAGTATTTCTATCTTTATTTTCTGTTTATTTATTATATATTTTCAAAAACTCCATAATCAATTATTATCCGCCTGACTGAGATTTACAAGATGACCATAGCTTGCTTCATACCAACAATCTTCGTGGGATCGACCCTTACTCACGTAAGGTTTTATTACTTGGATGACCCAGTGCACTTGCTGGTTAGTTGTATCGAAGTTGTGAATGAAAAACGATTTATTAAGACGTGCGTACAGAGTTTTTGGCGCCGTTGCCTGAGATCACAATTTCGTGCACCAAGTTTTTGGTGCCGTTGTCGGGGATTGTTCGAGTTTGGACAACTGACGGTTCATCTTGTTGCTCAGATTAGGTAATTTTCTTTTTGTTTTATTTTAAAAAATTTTTCAAAAATCTTTCAAAAATTTCTCATCTGTTTTCGAAAAAATAAAAATAAAAATAAAAAATTCTTTTCAAAAAATTTTTATTATGTTCTTCAGAATTTTTAAGAATGAATTCTAGTGTTTCTTGAAGCATGTTGAAGCCTGACTGGCTGTAAAGCCATGTCTAATCCTTTTGGATAGGGGCTTCCAACCATCAGCATAGAGGCAAGTTAATTTGATAAGTAATGAGCAGTATGTTCTGATGTTACATGCTAAAGCTTGGCTGGCTATTAAGCCATGCCTAACCCTCAGCTTGGAGCTTTAGACTAAGAGTACAAAGATTCCTCGAATTCATATAAAAAATTTTGGAATCCTTATTTTTATTTTTTGAATAATTTTTGAAAAATCCAAAAAAATCATAAAATCATAAAAATAAAAAATATTTTGTGTTTCTTGTTTGAGTCTTGAGTCAAATTTTATGTTTGGTGTCAGTTGCATACTCATCTTTCATTTTTCGAAAAATTCCTGCACTCATAGTGTTCTTCATGATCTTCAAGTTGTTCTTGGTAAGTCTTCTTGTTTGATCTTGATGTTTTCTTGTTTTGTGTCTTTTCTTGTTTTTCATATGCATTCTTGCATCCATAAAGTCTAAACATGAAAGATTTCCAAGTTTGGTGTCTTGCATGTTTTCTTTGCATATAAAAATTTTCAAAAATAAGATTTTGATGTTCATCTTGACATTCAAAGTGTTCTTGGTGTTCATCTTGACATTCATAGTGTTCTTGCACTCATCACATGTTTTGATCTAAAATTTTCATGCATTGAGTCTTTTTCATGTTTTTCTCTCTCATCATTAAAAATTCAAAAATCAAAAAAATATCTTTCCCTTTTTCACTCATAAATTTTGAAAATTTGAGTTGACTTTTTCAAAACTTTTTAAAACTTAGTTGTTTCTTATGAGTCAAATCAAATTTTCAATTTAAAAAAAAAATCTTATCTTTTTCAAAATCTTTTTCAAAAATCAAATCTTTTTCATTTTTCTTAGTTATTTTCGAAAATTTTAAAAATATTTTTCAAAAATCTTTTTTTTATCTTTATCACATAATTTTCGAAAATAACATTATCAATTAATGTTTTGATTCAAAAATTTTAAGTTTGTTAGTTACTTGTTAAGAAAGATTTAAACTTTAAGTTCTAGAATCATATCTTGTGATTTCTTGTGAATCAAGTCATTAATTGTGATTTTAAAAATAAAATCTTTTTCAAAACAAATTTCAATCATATCTTTTCAAAAATATCTTTTTATCTTATCTTTTTCAAAATCATATCTTTTTCAAAAATTTGATTTTAAAATATCTTTTCTAACTTCTTATCTTCTTATCTTTTCAAAATTCATTTTAAAAATTTGTTTCAACTAACTAACTAACTTTTTGTTTGTTTCTTATCTTTTTCAAAACTACCTAACTAACTCTCTCTCTCTAATTTTCGAAAATATCTCCCTCTTTTTCAAAAATTCTTTTTAATTAACTAGTTATTTTAATTTTTATTTTAATTTTTGAAAATTACTAACCTTTTTCAAAAAAAAGAAAAAAACTATTTTTGAAAATCACTAACTCTTTTTCAAAAATTATTTTCGAAAATCCTCTTTTTCTCTCATCTCCTTCTATTTATTTATTCATCTACTAACATCTCTTCCTCACTCACCAAAAATCCGAACCCCCTCTCTCTCTTTGAGTTCAGATTTTCTCTTCTTCTTTTCTTCTACTCACACAGGGACCTCTATACTATGGTAAAAAGGATCCCTATTATTATTATTTTTTTGTTCCCTCTTTTTCATATGAGCAGGAGCAAAGACAAGAATATTCTTGTTGAAGCAGATCCAGAATCTGAAAAGACTCTGAAGAGGAAACTAAAAGAAGCTAAATTACAACAATCCAGCAAGCACATTTCAGAAATTTTGGAACAGGAAGAGGAGATGGCAGCCGAAAATAATAATAATGCAAGAAGGATGCTTGGTGACTTTACTGCACCTAATTCCAATTTACATGGAAGAAGCATCTCCATCCCTACCATTGGAGCAAACAATTTTGAGCTGAAACCTCTGCTAGTTTCTCTGATGCAGTAGAACTACAAGTTTCATGGACTTCCATCTGAAGATCCTTTTCAGTTTTTAACTGAATTTTTGCAGATCTGTGATATTGTTAAGACTAATGGAGTAGATCCTGAAGTCTACAGGCTCATGCTTTTCCCTTTTGCTGTAAGAGACAGAGCTAGAGTGTGGTTGGACTCTCAACCCAAAGATAGCCTGAACTCTTGGGATAAGCTGGTCACGGCTTTCTTAGCCAAGTTCTTTCATCCTCAAAAGCTGAGCAAGCTTAGAGTGGATGTTCAAACCTTCAGACAAAAAGAAGGTGAATCCCTCTATGAAGCTTGGGAGAGATACAAGCAACTGACCAAAAAGTGTCCTTCTGACATGCTTTCAGAATGGACCATCCTGGATATATTCTATGATGGTCTGTTTGAATTAGCTAAGATGTCATTGGATACTTCTGCAGGTGGATCCATTCACCTAAAGAAAATGCCTGCAGAAGCTCAAGAACTCATTGACATGGTTGCTAATAACCAGTTCATGTACACTTCTGAGAGGAATCCTGTGAATAATGGGACGCCTCAGAAGAAGGGAGTTCTTGAAATTAATACTCTGAATGCTATATTAGCTCAGAACAAAATATTGACTCAGCAAGTCAATATAATTTTTCAAAGTCTGAATGGAATGCAAGCTGCATCCAACAGTACTCAAGAGGCATCTTCTGAAGAAGAAGCTTATGATCCTGAGAACCCTGCAATAGCATAGGTGAATTACATGGGTGAACCATATGGAAACACCTATAATCCCTCATGGAGAAATCACCCAAATCTCTCATGGAAGGATCAACAAAAGCCTCAACAAGGCTTTAATAATGGTGGAAGAAACAGGTTTAGCAATAGCAAGCCTTTTCCATCATCCACTCAGCAACAGACAGAGAACTCTGAACAAAATACTTCTAATTTAGCAAACTTAGTCTCTGATCTATCTAAGGCCACTGTGAATTTCATGAATGAAACAAGGTCCTCTATTAGAAATTTGGAAGCACAAGTGGGCCAACTGAGTAAAAGGATCACTGAAATCCCTCCTAGTACTCTCCCAAGCAATACAGAAGAAAATCCAAAAGGAGAGTGCAAGGCCATTGACATAGTCAACACGGCCGAACCTAGAGAGGAAGGGGAGGACATGAATCCCAAGGAGGAAGACCTCCTAGGACGTCCAGTGATCAATAAGGGGCTTCCCTCTGAGGAACCAAAGGAATCTGAGACTCATCTAGAGACCATAGAGATTCCATTGAACCTCCTTATGCCATTCATGAGCTCTGATGAGTATTCCTTTTCTGAAGAGAATGAGGATGTTACTAAGGAGCAAGTTACCAAGTACCTTGGTGCAATCATGAAGCTGAATGCCAAATTATTTGGTATTGAGACTTGGGAAGATGAACCTCCCTTGTTCACCAATGAACTAAGTGATCTGGATCAACTGACATTGCCTCAGAAGAAACAGGATCCTGGAAAGTTCCTAATACCTTGTACCATAGGCACCATGATCTTTGAAAAGGCTCTGTGTGACCTTGGTTCAGGAATAAACCTCATGCCCCTCTCTGCAATAGAGAAACTAGGAATCTTTGGGGTGCAAGCTGCTAAAATCTCATTAGAGATGGCAGACAATTCAAGAAAATAGGCTTATGGACAAGTAGAGGATGTGTTAGTAAAGGTTGAAGGCCTTTACATCCCTGCTGATTTCATAGTCCAAGATACTGGGAAGGATGAGGATGAATCCATCATCCTTGGAAGACCCTTCCTAGCCACAGCAAGAGCTGTGATTAATATTGACAGAGGCGAATTAGTCCTTCAATTGAATGAGAACTCCCTTTAGTTTAAAACTCAAGGACATCCTTCTGTAAACATGGAAAAGAGGCACAGTAAGCTTCTCTCAAAACAGAGTAAACCAGAGCCGCCACAGTCAACTCTAAGTTTGGTGTTGGGAGGCCACAACCAAACTCTAAGTTTGGTGTTGGGGAGTCTCAACAATACTCTGAACATCTGTGAGGCTCCATGAAAGCCCACTGTCAAGCTATTGACATTAAAGAAGCGCTTGTTGGGAGGCAACCCAATTTTTATTTAATTATATTTTTATTAGTTATATGTCTTTATAGGTTCATGATCATGTGGAGTCACAAAATAAATAAAAAAAATTAAGAACAGCATCAAAAACAGCAGAAGAAAAATCACACCCTTGAGGAGGATCTCACTGGCATTTAAATGCTAGTAAGGAGCATCTGTCTGGCGTTCAACGCCAGAACAGAGCATGTTTCTGGCGTTGAACGCCAGAAATAAGTAGCGTCCTGGCGTTCAGACGCCAGAAATGCACAGTGAAGAGGAGCTGGCGCTGAACGCCAGAAACAAGCATTTGGCTGGCGTTCAACGCCAGAAATATGCTGCATCTGGGCATTGAACGCCCAGAATAAGCATCAGTTCGGCATTTAAATGCCAGAATTGCATGCAAAGGCATTTTACTTGCCTAATTGGTGCAGGGATGAAATTCCTTGACACCTCAGGATCTGTGGACCCCACAGGATCATCTCAACATCTGTGGACCCCACAGGATCCCCACCTACCACCACTCACTCTCTTCCCTCTTCTCAATGTTCATCCTCTCTTCCCAATAAACACTCTTCCCCAAAACTCTTCACCAGTCACCTCAATCTCTCTTCCCTATCACCACTTCACCACTCACATCATCTACTCTTCTCCATAAACCTACCTCATAAACTCCACCTACCTTCGAAATTCAAAATCAATTTCCCCCCCAAAACCCACCCTTATGGCCGAACCTTACCCCCCTTCCCTATATATAGCCCTCCATTCTTCCTCGTTTTCACACAACACAACCCTCTCTTCTCTTCTTGGCCGAATACACCTCTCCCTCCTCTCCTCCATATTTTCTTCTTCTTCTTCATCTCTTCTTTCTTCTCTTACTCGAGGGCGAGCAATATTCTAAGTTTGGTGTGGTAAAAGCATAAGCTTTTTATTTTTCCATTACCATTGATGGCACCTAAGACCGGAGAATCCTCTAGAAAAGGGAAAGGAAAGACAAAAGCTTCCACCTCCGAGTCATGGGAGATGGAAAGATTCATCTCCAAAGCCCATCAAGACCACTTCTATGATGTTGTGGCCAAGAAGAAGGTGATCCCCGAGGTCCCTTTCAAGCTCAAGAGAAATGAGTATCCCGAGATCCGACATGAAATCCAAAGAAGAGGTTGGGAAGTTCTAACAAACCCCATCCAACAAGTCGGCATCCTAATGGTTCAAGAGTTCTATGCCAATGCATGGATCACTAGGAACCATGATCAAAGTAAGAACCCAAACCCAAAGAGTTCGGGGGAAATACTTAGATTTTAGTCCGGAAAATGTGAGGTTGGCGTTCAACTTGCCTTTGATGCAAGGAGATGCACGCCCCTACACTAGAAGGGTCAACTTTAATCAAAGGTTGGACCAAGTCCTCATGGACATATGTGTGGAAGGAGCTCAATGGAAGATTGACTCCAAAGGCAAGCCGGTTCAACTAAGAGGACTTGACCTCAAGCCTGTAGCTAGAGGATGGTTGGAGTTCATCTAATGCTCCATCATCCCCACTAGCAACCGATCTGAAGTTACTGTGGATCGGGCCATCATGATTCATAGCATCATGATTGGTGAGGAAGTAGAAGTTCATGAAGTCATCTCCCTTGAACTCTACAAAATAGCCGAAAATTCCTCTCCCTGGGCAAGGCTAGCTTTTCCTCATCTTATTTGCCATCTATGTTACTTAGTTGGAGCTTTCATAGAAGGAGACATTCCCATTGAGGAAGAGAAGCCCATCACTAAGAAAATGATGGAGAAAGCAAGAGAGCCCATTCATGGATCTCAAGAGACGCATGAAGCTCATCACCATGAGATCCCAGAGATACCTCAAATGCATTTTCCTCCACAAAACTACTGGGAGCAAATCAACACCTCCCTAGGAGAATTAAGTTCCAACATGGGACAATTAAGGGTGGAACATCAAGATCACTCCATCATCCTTCATGAAATTAGAGAAGATCAAAAAGCAATGAGGGAGGAGCAACAAAGACAAGGAAGAGACATAGAAGAGCTCAAGGACATCATTGGTTCCTCAAGAAGGAAACACCACCATCACTAAGGTGGACTCATTCCTTGTTCTTACACTCTCTGTTTTTCGTTTCCTTTATGTTAAGTGCTTATCCATGTTTGTGTCTTATTACATGATCATTAGTAATTAGTAACTATGTCTTAAAGTTATGAATGTCCTATGAATCCATCACCTCTCTTAAATGAAAAAATATTTTAATTCAAAAGAACAAGAAGTACATGAATTTCGAATTTATCCTTGAACTTAGTTTAATTATTTTTATGTGGAGACAATACTTTTTGTTTTCTAAATGTATGCTTGAACAGTGCATATGTCTTTTGAAGTTGGTGTTTTAGAATGTTAAATTTGTTGGCTCTTGAAAGAATGATGACAAAGAGACGTGTTATTTGATAATCTGAAAAATCATAAAAATGATTCTTGAAGCAAGAAAAAGCAGCAAAAAATAAATCTTGCAAAAAAAAAAAGAAAAAAAATATATCGAAAAAAATATAGAAAAAAAAGAAAAAAAAAGCAAGCAGAAAAAGCTAAAAGCTCTTAAAACCAAGAGGCAAGAGCAAAAAGTCAATAGCCCTTAAAACCAAAAGACAAGGGTAAATAAAAAGGATCCCAAGGCTTTGAGCATCAGTGGATAGGAGGGCTGATGACAAGTCATCTTAGCCTAGTTTCACTAGCCTTTTTCTTTTGTTTTCAATAGAATTATGCACTTTCTTGAGCCAAAAGCAAGTCAATTGGGTAGATTTTCATGTTTCCTTTGATTTAATCAACCATGTATGAATTCATGCTATTTCATGAGGTTTTGTGCTATAATTGTCACATATTATGAAAGAATGAATATCTCATGATTTTGAGCATAGCTTTGATGTGTTTGGTTGATTAATGATAGGTGAAGAAAGCTTGGAGAAAGGTTGATGCAAGAAGGAAGGGCTAGGAGGAAGAGAGAACAAAAAGTTTGAGCAAAAGTTTGCCTCAAACTTTAGCTCAAACTTTTGGATTAATTATGAACCAGGAAGTAAAAGCTGGAGCAAAAGTTAGACCCCTAACTTTTTGGCTAACTTTTGGGCAAAAGCTGGAGCAAAAGTTAGACCCCTAACTTTTTGGCTAACTTTTGGGCAAAAGTTGGAGCAAAAGTTAGACCCCTAACTTTTTGGCTAACTTTTGGCATGAAAAACACTCCCTGGATGCACAAAAAGTTTGCGCCAATGTTAGCCCCTAACTTTTTGGCTAACGTTGGCGCATGAAAAATACTCCCTGGACTAGCAAAAGTTTGCGCCAACGTTAGCCCCTAACTTTTTGGCTAACGTTGGCGCCATGAATAACCAAGGGGAGCCCAACGTTGGAGCAAAAGTTAGACCCCTAACTTTTGCCCCAACGTTGGTATCAGCAAAACAAGGGTGCTGATGTGAAAAGTTGGAGCAAAAGTTAGACCCCTAACTTTTACTCCAACTTTTACTCAAGCTTTCATGATTCCAACCCGGTTCAATTCGGTTCTTCTCCAAACTCCAAGAGCAATCAACCAAGGCCTCTCTCAACCCAATTCCACCAAGAGCAAAAGCCCAATTGAAGGCTTGAAGACCATTTGAAGAAAGTGTATAAATAGATTAGAATTTAAGTTTTAGGAGAGCTTCCCTTTTAGTTTTGCAGAAGAGCTTTCTTTTCGGTTCTGCTTGGAGCTCACTTTTATTTTTCTTAGCATTGTTGTTTTAATTCAAGAGAATTTGGGAGGAGAATTGATCTCTCTTCTTCCTTGTTCTTGCCCAGCACTCTTTACTTTTCTTGTCTTGGATTTTGGGTGGAGAGTTGAAGAAATTCTGTTTCAATCTCACCTTGGGATCTTGTTTAATTTTCTGCTTAATTGAATTTCAGTTTCGGTTACTTGCTTCTTCATCTACTTTCTTTGCAATCTACATTTCCTTTGCAATTGTTCTTGTTGGATCTAGGAAGGCATTGAGATCTAGACTTGGTTTTCTAGTCTCTTGGGTCCTGAGATCCGAATTTCCCATTTCCCATTCCCTGTTTACTGTTTTCATGCTTATTTACATTTCTGTTTTAAGATCCGGTTTGATTCAAGACATCCTTTACTTCTCTGTTTGTTGCAATTTACTTTTCCTTGTTTAATTCCTGCAAATCCAACTCCCAATTCCTTTTCTAATTCAAGCCATTTACATTTCTTGCACTTTAAGATTCTGCAATTTACATTTCTTGCGTTCTAAGTTTCTGCCATTTAATTTCTTGCTCTTTAAGATTCAGCACTTTAAATTCCAGTTCTCTTTAATTTCATGCAATTCATCCATTTCCTTTACTTTCTATGCAATTTAAATTCTGCAAATCACAAATCTCTCAACCAATTCTTGATTCGCTTGACTAAATCAACCACTAAACTAAAATTGCTCAATCCTTCAATCCCTGTGGGATCGACCTCACCCCCGTGAGTTATTATTACTTGATGCGACCCGGTGCACTTGCCGGTTAGATTTGGGTGTTTTGGAGAAATTCGTTTCTCTACGAAAATATCCCATCAAGGGCCTAAAGGAATAAAATCCTGGCCTAAGCGGCTAAACCAAGCTGTCCCTAACCATGTGCTTGTGGCGTGAAGGTGTCAAGTGAAAACTTGAGACTGAGCAGTTAAAGTCAAGGTCTAAAGCAAAAGAAGAGTGTGCTTAAGAACCCTGGACACCTCTAATTGGGGACTTTAGCAAAGCTGAGTCACAATCTGAAAAGGTTCACCCAGTTATGTGTCTGTGGCATTTATGTATCCGGTGGTAATACTGGAAAACAAAGTGCTTAGGGCCACGGCCAAGACTCATAAAGTAGCTGTGTTCAAGAATCATCATACTGAACTAGGAGAATCAATAACACTATCTGAACTATGAGTTCCTATAGATGCCAATCATTCTGAACCTCAATGGATAAAGTGAGATGCCAAAACTATTCAAGAGGCAAAAAGCTACAAGTCCCGCTCATCTGATTGGAGCTATGTTTCATTGATATTTTGGAATTTATAGTATATTCTCTTCTTTTTATCCTATTTGATTTTCAATTGCTTGGGGACAAGCAATAATTTAAGTTTGGTGTTGTGATGAGCGGATAATTTATACGCTTTTTGGCATTATTTTTAGTATGCTTTTAGTAGGATCTAGTTACTTTTAGGGATGTTTTTATTAGTTTTTATGTTAAATTCACATTTCTGGACTTTACTATGAGTTTGTGTGTTTTTCTGTGATTTCAGATATTTTTTGGCTGAGGTTGAAGAAGGACTGCTGATGCTGTTGGATTCTGACCTCCCTGCACTCAAAGTGGATTTTATGGAGCTACAGAACTCAAAAGTGGATTTTATGGACCTCCCTGCACTCCAGGTCTTTCCAGAAATATATAATAGTTCATACTTTGGCTGAGTTTAGACGACGCAAAAGGGCGTTGAACACCAGTTCTACGCTGCTGTCTGGAGTTAAACGCCAGAAGCACGTCACAAACCAGAGTTGAACGCCAAAAACACGTTACAACTTGGCGTTCAACTCCAGAAAGAGCCTCTGCACTGTAACATTCAAGCTCAGCCCAAGCACACACCAAGTAGGCCCCGGAAGTGGATTTATGCATCAATTACTTACTTCTGTAAACCCTAGTAATTAGTTTAGTATAAATAGGACTTTTTACTATTGTTTTAGAAATCTTATGATTTTTAGTTCATCTTTGAATCATATTGATCACGTTTGGGGGCTGGCCATTCGGCCATGCCTGGACCTTCATCACTTATGTATTTTTAACGGTAGAGTTTCTGCACTCCATAGATTAAGGTGTGGAGCTCTGCTGTTCCTCATGATTTAATGCAAAGTACTACTATTTTTCTATTCAATTCAACTTATTCCACTTCTAAGATATCCTTTCGCACCCAAGAACATGATGAATGTGATGATTATGTGACGCTCATCATCATTCTCACTTATGAACGCGTACCTGGCAAACACTTCCGTTCTACATGCAAACAAGCTAGAAGGAATATCTCTTAGATATCTAATACAGAGGACCGAGTCCGAGATATTAGAATCTTTGTGGTATAAGTTAGAACCCATGGATGGCCATTCCTGAGATCCAAAAAGTGTAAACCTTGTGTGTGGTATTCCGAGTAGGATCTGGGAAGGGATGGCTGTGACGATCTTCAAACTCGCGAGTGCTGGGCGTAGTGACAGACGCAAAAGGAGGGTGAATCCTATTCCAGTATGATTGAGAACCTCAGATGATTAGCCGTGCTGTGACAGAGCATTTGGACCATTTTCACAAGAGGATAGGATGCAGCCATTGACACGGTGATGCCTCCAGATGATTAGCCATGCAGTGACAGCGCATCGGACCATTTTCCAGAGAGGATGAAAAGTAGCCATTGACAATGGTGATGTCCATACATAAAGCCAGCCATAGAAAGGAGTAGGACTGATTGGATGAAGACAGCAGGAAAGCAGATGTTCAGAGGAACGAATGCATCTCTATATGCTTATCTAAAATTCTCACCAATGATATACATAAGTATTTCTATCTTTATTTTCTGTTTATTTATTATATATTTTTGAAAACTCCATAATCAATTATTATCCGCCTGACTGAGATTTACAAGATGACCATAGCTTGCTTTATACCAACAATCTCCGTGGGATCGACCCTTACTCACGTAAGGTTTTATTACTTGGACGACCCAGTGCACTTGCTGGTTAGTTGTATCGAAGTTGTGAATGAAAAATGATTTATTAAGACGTGCGTACAGAGTTTTTGGCGCCGTTGCCTGAGATCACAATTTCGTGCACCACCTGCAATTTGTACGTGTCCCATGGCATTCCAGATGTGTCTAGGTAGGTTCAGAGGTTGGTCTGTAAGAATGCACCATAGTAGAACGGCCATGTCCGCATTGAAGGAGGATTCGTGAGTGCTCGGAAAGACGTAATGGGACATGATCTGTGCCCATACACGAGCCTCCAAGGTAAGTGCTGAAACCGATATTCCCTTAGGGCGGGTACGATGGTATCCGTAGATCTAACGGCTGCCAGGTAGTGCGATAACTCTGAGAACAGCGTCCCAGTCAAATTGGTACATCTGGCGCTTTAGTGCGGCTTCTTGAAAGGCGTCCAATCCTTCTTAAACAGGGGGAAGACCTAGAGCTTTTTGAATGGCCTCTTCTGTAATGGGGACTTGCTTCTGACGGACAAAGACAGACTGCAGGGTTGGCAGGTGGAAGTTGGAGTAGAACTCGACTACCCAAGAAAGATTGACCTGCCTCGGCTGTCTCTGTAGGAAATCCCATTGTATTCGTTCAATTTACGGCTCAACAAAAGTAGCATTATTGGGCGGGACGATAAGAAGGTATTCGTTGTTGTAGCTCCGTTCTGCCAAGATAGGGAACATCTGCTCACAGTAGCGATTGAGAAACCGCGCAGTGTCCTTTGCTGGGAAGGATCTCTCCTTTTCATCAACCTTTATAATCCTCTTAATCCTTTTTGTTAAGGGCTTGACTGCAGTTGAAGAGGGTGCTGCCACTAATGCTCTCTTTGTTCCTCTCCTTGCTGTTGGTTTGGGAGTAGCTTTCTCTTTTCCTTTCTTGGTGGCCATCTTGAAAAAGGGAAGAGAAAGTAAATTAAATTCAAAGAGATAGAGCAAGGAAGAGAACGGAAAAGGGTGGTTATGAATGCACATTAAAAGGTAAATGATGTTAACACATGGTCATGACTACATGTGAAAAGTTATCAATGGAAAGTAGCTAGTGCATATGATGACAAGTGAATGCAAGGTGTTTATTGGCATGCTGGCAAAGGCATGAGTAGCATAGATCAAGCATCACTCGTAACAAACCATCACGTTTGTATTGACAATTAATTTTCAATTAATACAATAGTAAAGGGAATTTGTGAAAGGCAAGCATTGAATAGTAGGATAATGTAGAAAAATGCATAATGCCATACTGGCTTTTTAACAAACACATAGCATGCATGGTAAATAGGGTATGGAAAGTATTAAAGTGAACATGCAAGCAATCCCTTAAAAAAAGTATATAATTGCCAAACAATTTAACAACAATCCACAAGCATATATTGACAAATAATGACTCAAATAAATTTCCAACACCAAGTAAAAAGGAAAAAAAAAAGAAAAAGAAAATATGGATAATGAAAGTAAAAAGAAAAGAAAAGAAGATAAAAAAATAAGAAGAATAATAAAAAATTAAAGGGGGGAAAGAAGAAAAGAAAACCTTGTTAATGGGGTGAGAGAGAGAGAGAGAGTAGAAAGTGAGAAAGAAGGAAGAAGGTAGAAAGAAGAAATAAGGAAGGAAAAGAGAAAATAGGATTTGGGGAAAAGAAAAGATAAGATAAGTGGCAAATTAGGGAAGCTATGCGGTGCAAGCGACGCGGCCGCGTGGGCATGCGGTCGCGCAAATTGCGCTTAAACTGATTGACGTGGTTGCGTAGGTCACGCGGTCGCGTGACCCGTATCATGCTACTGGCGCGAGGACAGCCTCGCACTCGCACAACTCTCTGTTCAAAATTTTATTTTTGCCAAATCTTGGGTGACGCGATCGCGTGGGGCATGCGATCGCGTGAGTGGCCATTAGAAGGATATGACGCGGTCGTGTCGGTCACGCGGCCGCATGGAAAGAATGGGGCGTTCAGCGCCAATCCAGTGCCACTCTAGCACAACTTTCGGTCGTGCACCCTTTTTATGTCGAATTCCAGGGCACGCGGCCGCGTGAGTGACGCGGTCGCGTGGGGCAATTTGTGCCATTGGCACGCCTCCAGCCACGCTCCTGCGTGACTCTCTGTTCGTTTATTATTTTCTCCCATCTCCTTGCGACGCGGACGCGTCAATGATGCGATCGCGTCGCGTGAAATTTTTTTTTATATATAAAAGTATGTAAATGCAGATGCACAAAATGTACTAATAAAGAGAAGAGTTTTTGAATAGGAAAATTAAAAATAAAGAAAAGAACGATCATACCATGGTGGGTTGTCTCCCACCTAGCATTTTGCTTTAACGTCCGTAAGTTGGACGCTCCGCTTGCTCAATCTTCGACTATGTGGGGATCTTCCAAGAGGAAGATCTCGAGCTCCTTGTTTTTCTTCAGCTGCTCGCCATGGTACAGCTTTAAACGATGTCCATTGACTTTGATAAGTTCAGAGCATGAAGGATGGCTTAGGTGATAAACTCCGTACGGTTCGGCCTTCTCTACTCTGTATGGACCTTCCCATCTTGATCTCAACTTGCCTGGCATGAGCCTCAGTCGAGATTTGTAAAGGAGGACTAAATTCCTAGGTTGGAACTCTTTTCTCTTGATGTGCTGATCATGTATAGCATTCATCTTCTCCTTGTATAGTCTTGAGTTCTCATAAGCTTCTAGGCGAAGGCTTTCCAGTTCTTGCAGTTGCAATTTCCTTTCAGCTCCGGCTTCCTCAATTCCCATGTTGCACTTCTTTACTGCCCAAAAGGCTTTGTGCTCTACTTCAACAGGGAGATGACATGCTTTTCCATAGACTAAACGGAAAGGACTCATCCCAATGGGTGTCTTGTATGTGGTTCTGTAAGCCCAAAGTGCATCTTGTAGCCTGGTGCTCCAGTCTCTTCTATGAGGTTTGACTATCTTCTGCAAGATACGCTTTATCTCTCTGTTTGACACCTCTGCTTGTCCATTAGTCTGAGGATGCTATGCTGCTGCAACCTTATGAATGATCCCATGCTTCTTCATTAATCCTGTTAGTCTCCTGTTACAAAAATGGGTGCCTTGATCGCTCACGATTGCTCATGGTGATCCAAAGCGACAAATAATGTGGTTTCTCACAAAGGAAACAACAGTGTTAGCATCATCAGTGCGGGTAGGAATTGCTTCCACCCATTTGGAAACGTAATCCACAGCTAACAATATATAAAAGTAACCATTAGAATTTGGAAATGGACCCATGAAGTCAATGCCCCAAACATCAAAAATTTCACAGAAAAGCATAATTTGTTGAGGCATCTCATCCCTCTTGGATATATTACCAAGTTTTTGGCATGGGAAACAAGATCTACAAAATTCAGCAGCGTCTCTAAAAAGAGTAGGCCACCAGAATCCACAGTCTAAGATTTTTCTAGCTGTTCTTTGAGGGCCAAAATGTCCTCCACTCTCAGATGAGTGACAAGCCTCTAAGATGGACTGGAATTCTGATTGAGGCACACACCCTCTAATTACCTGGTCAGCGCCACATCTCCATAAATATGGTTCATCCCATATATAATATTTAGACTCACTTTTCAGCTTGTCTCTTTGATGCTTAGAAAAATTTGGAGGAAAGGTGCGGCTAACTAGATAATTAGCTATAGGTGCATACCAAGGGACTACCTCAGATACTACTTGCAGGTTATCAAATGGGAAATTATCAGCTATAGGAGTAGAATCATCCTTAATGTGCTCAAGGCGACTCAAGTGGTCTGCCACTAAATTCTGGTTACCACTCCTATCCTTAATTTCCAAATCAAATTTTTGTAATAGCAGTATCCAACATATAAGCCTTGGTTTGGACTCCTTTTTAGCTAATAAATACCTTAGAGCTGCGTGGTCTGAATACACTACTACTTTAGTACCAAGTAAATAGGGTCGGAATTTATCCAGAGCAAAAACAATAGCAAAAAGCTCTTTCTCAGTAGTAGTGTAATTGGACTGAGCGGCATCTAAAGTTTTAGACGCATAAGCAATAACAAAAGGATCTTTACCTACACGCTGAGCTAGTACTGCTCCTACTGCATGGTTGGAGGCGTCGCACATTATTTCAAATGGATGGCTCCAGTCTGGTCCTCTCACAATTGGAGCTTGAGTCAGGGCAGTCTTCAGCTTATCAAACGCTTGTTTGCAATCCTCACTGAACTTGAATTCAATATCCTTCTGCAGTAGTCTGGATAAGGGAAGTGCTACCTTACTGAAGTCCTTAGTGAATCTCCTGTAAAAACCTGCATGGCCAAGGAACTAACAGACTTCCCTCACAGAAGAGGGGTAAGGTAAACTAGAAATAACATCCACCTTTGCTGGATCTACAGAAATGCCATTATTAGACACAACATGTCCTAGTACAATACCTTGTTTTACCATAAAGTGACATTTCTCAAAATTTAATACAAGGTTTGTAATGACACATCTATCTAATACTCTAGATAATCCATCTAAGCAAAGGCTAAAGGAATCACCATAAACACTAAAATCATCCATAAAAACTTCCATACAGTCCTCAATAAGATCAGAGAAAAGACTCATCATGCACCTCTGGAAAGTAACTGGTACATTGCACAACCCAAAGGGCATTCTCTTGTAAGCATAAGTCCCAAAAAGACATGTAAAAGTGGTCTTTTTCTGATCCTCAGGAGCTATATGAATCTGGAAATAACCTGTGTAACCATCTAAAAAATAATAATGTGATTTACCTGACAGGCGATCCAGCATTTGATCAATGAATGGAAGAGGATAGTGATCCTTACGAGTTGCTTGGTTGAGGCGTCTGTAGTCAATGTAGACCCTCCAAGCGTTCTGTACTCTGGTTGCTATGAGCTCTCCATGCTCATTCTTCACTGAAGTGACTCCAGACTTCTTGGGGACCACTTGTACTGGGCTTACCCATTCACTATCTGAAATGGGATAGATGATGTCTGCCTCCAGTAGTCTGGTCACTTCCTTCTTGACAACCTCTAAGATAGTGGGGTTCAGTCTTCTCTAGGGTTGACGAACCGGCCTTGCTCCCGCTTCTAAAAATATTATGTGCTCACATACTTGAGGGTTGATGCCTACTATATCTGCCAAACTCCACCCAATTGCCTTCTTGTGCCTCCTCAGCACACTAAGTAACTACTCTTCTTGTTGAGAAGTGAGTTCCCTTGCAATGATAACTGGGCACTTTTGCTTGTCCTCAAGGTAAGCATATTTGAGGTGTGGAGGAAGGGGTTTCAACTCTAACTTCTACTCATGGTCAGGCTCTGGATTGTCTGAAGCTGGTGAAAATGGCGAAGTGCCCTCATTGTTGTTCAAGAGTGTCCCCACACTCGGACCTTGTCCTGTGTGCTTCTCTTCTAACTCCTCCTGGTGAACTTCAGCTACGGTTTCATAAATGATGTCACACTGGAAGACAGAATGATCTTCTGGAGGGTACTTCAGAACTCCATTCAGATTGAAGCTTACTACTCGACCATCTATTTCAAAAGAGTATGTTCCTGAAAAAGCATCCAATTTGAACTTTGATGTCTTCAGGAATGGTCTTCCAAGTAGGATTGATGATGGCTTCTCTGAGTCATTTTGGGGCATCTCCAGGATATAAAAATTAGTGGGAACGTGAGCCCCTTAATGCCCACTAATACATCTTCAGCAACTCCAACCACTGTAATGATGCTTTTATCTTCTAACACAAAACGAGCTGCCGACCTTTTTAAGGGAGGGAGCCTCAAAATATCATATATGGACAAAGGCATTATACTCACACATGCTCCTAAATCACACATGAAGTCAGAAATTATCACACCACCAATAGTATAATTAACCATACAAGGACCTGGGTCACTACAATTTTCAGGTAAACCACCCATTAAAGCAGATATGGAACTACCTAAAGGAATAGTTTCTAATTCATTAATTTTGTCTTTATGTATACATAAATCTTTTAGAAACTTTACATATTTAGGTACCTGTTGAATAACATCAAAAAGAGGAATAGTTACCTCAACCTTTTTGAATATCTCTACCATTTTTGGATCAGGTTCCAGCTGCTTCCTGGGCTTCCTTGCAAGTTATGGAAATGGAATGGGAGTGGTGTCTTCTGTAACGTCTGTGCCCTTTGATGTTTCCTCCTGCGGTTGAAATTCTTCTTTTTCAGCTATGTCCTGTATGTCCTCTTCCTCTTCAACATCTTCTATTTCCACTACCTCTTCAGCTGAGGCGTGTTCTGGTGGTCTTGGCTCCTCCTGGTTCCTCTCCTGCAGTGTGGTTCTAGACCTTAGGGTGATGGCATTAATACCACCCTTGGGATTGGGTAATGGTTGAGAGAGAATTCCACTAGAGCTCAAAGGTTGGTTATTGGAGTTATTCATTGATCCAATCTGGGAGACAAGAGCTTGCAAAGTAGCGTTCAGACCATTTAGAGTGGCATTAATGTTATTTTCCATGGTCTGCTGTCTCCAATCAATAGATTGTAGTAAGTCATCATTAGCAGATGAAGAAGGATAGGTATTTTGAGAGGTTTGTTGTTGGGTATTCTGTGGTCCTTGGGATTGCCTCAGGTGAGGTGCTCTGTAAGGCTGGTACTGGTTCTCCTGCCTGTTGTTGTTATTATTTCAACTCTGATTTTCCAGATTGTCTCTACCTCCTCTGTTGTTGTTGTCCCTCCAATTTTAGTTGGAATTGTCTTGCTATCCATGGTTGTAATTGCCACCTTGATTGTACCCTTGGTTGGGGTGGTCATAGAAGTTATGAGTGGCTGCCACGGTGTTATCTTCCTGCTGGAGCTACGGACATTCATCAGTATAGTGGCTATAATAAGCATAGATTCCACAAACTCGCTGTGGGACTAGCTGTTGGCTTTGGTGTGGTGGAGAAGGTTGAGCTTGCTGAACTTGTTGTTGATTCAATTGCATCTGCTTCAGCAATTTGGTCATTTCACAGATACTCTGAGTTAGAGCAGCAGTCTCTCTGCTAGAGGATACTTTTGCAACGGCTTTTGAACAGCCTTATTTCTGCCTGTGATTCCAAATGGATTCAGCTAAGTCGCTGATCAATTGCCATGCCTCATCGGTGGTCTTGTATTTTTTCATAGACCCATTGCTAGCACTTTCCAATGTGGTCTTATCCTGGGGCCTCATGCCCTGTGTGATGTAACCGAGTAACACTATCTTGTCAATCATATGGTGGGGCAAGCTTCAAGAAGATTATTGAAGCACTTCCAGTATTCATAGAGAGTCTCAGATTCATCCTGAACAATCATGGAAATGTCTTTCCTCAGTTTATCAGTAACTTCAGCTGGAAAGAATTTTTCCAAAAATTATCTTCTAAGTGTATCCCAGTTGGATACAGTTGCCGCGGGTTGAGTGTAGTACTACTCTCTCACCTTTTTCTCAAGAGAGAACGGGAAGGCTTTTAGCAAAATTGAAGTTTCATCTGCACCATCACGCCTGACAGTAGAACAGGCTACTTGAAAATCTCTCAGGTTCTTGATAGGCTCTTGAGCAGGTAAGCCATGAAACTTGGGCATCAAATTGAGCAGTGTGGTCTTTATTTCAAATTCTGTAGCCACCGCTGGGTGATGCGCTTGAAACGGTTGCATTGTATAATCTGGGGCTCCAGTCTCCTGGATGGTAACTCTCCTAGATTCTGCCATGTCACCTACACGTAAATCAACCGAATCAGTAGAACGGGGGCTGGTTTCTTCCTCAAATGACGTTTCAGATCCGCCCTCAGAGAGGACTAACCGACGCTGAGCTTGCCTTATTCGTGAAATAGTTCTTTCAATCTCAGGATCGAATACTGGCCAGCTTGGATCAGGAAGTGAACGCGTCATCTATCGAAAGAAACAAGCGGCTCATAGTAGTAGGATAAAATAAAATTCAAATAAATAAATTCCAATTAATAACTTTATCACTCTATTGCAACTCCCCTGCAACGGCGCCGAAAATTGACGTGACGAAAATTGGCTAATTAAGAATTGTTATAAGATATGCGTTACAAGTAAAGTTCTTAACCAACCAGAAATCCGCTTATCAATTTAAAAAGGGTTGTCACAAAAATTAAAATTAAAATACTGGGAGTATGAATCCCAGATCGTCTCCCAACGAGTTACAGAAAGGTGTGCTATTTTATTAATAAGATGTTTTCAAAAGAGTTTGAGTTGAATAAACAGGAAATTAAATTAGAGAAATTAAGTAATTTAAATAAAAGCCTTGACTGGGAGTAGATTAGTTGGAAGCCCTATTCTTGTTGCAGTACTCTCAAGATTAATTGATAATTGAAGGTTGTTCTGTTTAGTTATCCCTTACTAGGTAAGGGAAAGTCAAACAAGTTGGAATGCTGTTTCTATTCACAAGTCCCAATCCGCTTACTTGGAAGGACTGGCGTTAGTGACTAGAGAGCAATCCAACAATAAACCCAATTACAATTTCTCCTTTGAGCATTCCAACTCAAGGGTTCCTTTCAATCAACTCCCCATCAAGTTAGGGAACTACTCGCTCATTGTGAATGTGGAATTCATAACATAGAAAAGAGAATTAAAGAAAGACATGATAAATAAAAAGAAAAGGAATCAATTAAAAATAAAGGTAATTCTTGTATTAGTAAATTCTAAAATAATCCAACAGTAAAATTGAGTAAATTAAAGGACATGGAAGAGTAAAGCCAAGTAAAGAAAACGAACTAGAATGACATAGTCATGATGAGGTAATAACTCTTCTCAAAATCCCAGTGCAAAGAGCAAAATAAAATAAAATCCTAAGAACTATGAATGTGTAGAGAGAAAACCTGGAGAAGGAGTAAAACTAGATCTAAAAACTAAAAATTGTGTAGAATGAATGTTGTTTTTGGTTTCTATATGTCCTCTGGCTCTAGTCTGCTTTTCCGGGCTGAAAACTGGGTCAAAACAGGGCCCAAAATCGCCCCCAGCGATTTTGCAGATTATGCAGATCGCGCACGTCACGCGATCACGTCATTCATGCGGCTGCTTCATTCGGCGTTTTGCTTTTCCACGCGGGCGCGTCGTCCACGCCTCCGCGTCACTTGTGCTATTCCAACCCGCGCGGTTGCGTGAGCCAAGCGGCCACGTCACTGCGATTTCCTCTCTTTCGTGCGGTTGCGTGAGCCATGCGGCTGGTGCACGAATTGTGAATCACACTTTTCACAACTCGTACCACTAACCAGCAAGTGCACTGGGTCGTCCAAGTAATACCTTACGTGAGTAAGGGTCAAATCCCACGGAGATTGATGGTTTGAAGCAATCTATGGTTATCTTGCAATTCTTAGTCAGGAAGTCAATTGTATTTATCAGTTGAATTGCGAATAAACAAGAGAGCATGGGTTAAAGGTTACTTGTTATGCAGTAATGGAGAATATGTTAGAGTTTTGGAGATGCTTTGTCTTCTGAATCTCTGCTTTCCTTTGTCCTCTGATTCACGCACGCACGTCCTTCTATGGCAAGTTGTGTGTTGGAGCATCACCGTTGTCAATGGTTACATCCCCTCCTCTTGTGAAAATGGTCCAAATGCTCTGTCACAGCACGGCTAATCATCTGAGGTTCCCGATCATGCTGGAATAAGATTCACCCTCCTTTTGCGTCTGTCACTACGCCCAGCACTCGCGAGTTTGAAGCTCGTCACAGTCATTCAATCCCTGAATCATACTCGGAATACCACAGACAAGGTTTAGAATTTCCGGATTCTCATGAATGCCGCCATCAATCTAGCTTATACCACGGAGATTCTGATTAAGGAATCTAAGAGATATTCATTCAATCTGATGTAGAATGGAGGTGATTGTCAGACACACGTTCATGGATTGAGGAAGGTGATGAGTGTCACTGATCATCACCTTCTCCATAGTTAGGCGCGAATGGATATCTTAGATAGGAACACGCATGTTTGAATGGAAAACAGAAATACTTGCATTAATTCATCGAGATACAGCAGAGCTCCTCACCCCCAACAATGGAGTTTAGAGACTCATACCGTCACAGAGTACAAAGTTTAGATCTAAAAATCTCATGAGATACAAAATAAGTCTCTAAAAGTTGTTTAAATACTAAACTAGTAGCCTAGGTTTACAAAAATGAGTAAACTATGATGGGTGGTGCAGAGATCCACTTATGGGGCCCACTTGGTGTGTGCTGGGGCTGAGACTTAAACAATTCACGTGCATAAGGCTGTTTTGGGCATTCAACGCCAGGTTTGGATCCATGTCTGGCGTTGAACTCCAACTTTTAATCCTTTTCTGGCGCTGGACGCTAGAATTGGGCAGAGAACTGGCGTTGAACGCCAGTTTACGTCGTCTATCCTTGAGAAAAGTATGAACTATTATATATTGCTGGAAAGCCCTGGATGTCTACTTTCCAAAGCAATTAGAAGCGCGCCATTTTGAGTTCTGTAGCTCCAGAAAATCCACTTTGAGTGCAGGGAGGTCAGAATCCAACAGCATCAGCAGTCCTTTTTCAGCCTGAATCAGATTTTTGCTCAGCTCCCTCAATTTCAGCCAGAAAAATACCTGAAATTACAGAAAAACACACAACTCATAGTAAAGTCCAAAAATATGAATTTTTCCTAAAAACTAATGGAAATAAACTAAAAACTAACTAGAATATACTAAAAACTATATGAAATTAACCCCAAAAAGCGTATAAAATATCCGCTCATCACAACACCAAACTTAAACTGTTTCTTGTCCTCAAGCAACTAGACAAATAAAATAGAAGACTAATAGGTTGAGAAGCAATAATATCTCAGAGTTTTTGAGTGAAGCTCAGATTTTAATTAGATGAGTGGGACTAGTAGCTTTTTGCTTCCGAACAGTTTTGGCATCTCACTTTATCCATTGAAGCTCAGAGTGATTGGCATCTATAGGAACTTAGAATTCAGATAGTGTTATTAATTCTCCTATTTCAGTATGATGATTCTTGAACACAGCTATTTCATGAGTCTTGGCCGTGGCCCTAAGCACTTTGTTTTCCAGTATTACCACCGGATACATAAATGCCACAGACACATAATTGGGTGAACCTTTTAGATTGTGACTCAGCTTTGCTAAAGTCCCCAATTAGAGGTGTCCAGAGTTCTTAAGCACACTCTTCTTTCTGCTTTGGACCTTGACTTTAACCGCTCAGTCTCAAGTTTTCACTTGACACCTTCACGCCACAAGCACATGGTTAGGGACAGCTCGGTTTAGCCGCTTAGGCCAGGATTTTATTCCCTTAGGCCCTCCTATCCACTGATGCTCAAAGCCTTGGGATCCTTTTTATTACCCTTGCCTTTTGGTTTTAAGGGCTATTGGCTTTTTTTTTTGTTGCTTTTTCTTGCTTCAAGAATCATTTTTATGGTTTTTCAGATTATTAATAACATGTCTCATGTTCATCATTCTTTCAAGAGCCAACATATTTAACAGTCTTAAACAACAAATTCAAAAGACATATGCACTGTTCAAGCATTCATTCAGAAGACAGAATGTATTGCCACCATATGTAACTAATTAGAATTTCTCTTATTAAAACTCGAAATTTTATTGCCTCTTGTTCAAAAGATCTACTATTTTGTTCATGTTTGCTGATGATGAGAAAAATAAACTATGGCTTAATTGGAGATAAAATCAAAATAGATACTAATTACTACTATATGACTCCTAAGGTGAACTTCTATAATGACACTATCACAGAGTTAAAGCAGAAATTGGAATTTAACAACCTTTGTTCTGGGAAGTGGGTGTTCCTCTGATCCGTGGGGTGCTTGGTCCTTCAAGAGATAACTTCTGGCGCTTTAATTCCCTTAAGTCACGCCCTTGCTCCTCTTGTTCTTTAAACATATAGGTAAGAATTTGACTGTGTTCCTTCTGTTCTTTTATTATTTGTTCCATAGCTTCCCGTATCTTGGTAACAGACGTCTCAAGATACTCCCAGTATTCAGATTGAGGGATTTCTGGGAGAAATTCCTGTGTTTTTTTCTTGGTGGGATCATCCTGTGCTTGTTGTTTTTCCATTGACGCTTTGGTGATTGGTTTCTCAACTGAGATATACTCAGTTATTCCCATCCTTACTCCAGCGTCCTTGCAGAGCAGAGAAATCACGCTTGGATAAGCCAACCTGGCCTCTTTAGAATTTTTGTTAGCAATTTTGTAGAGTTCAGCCGAGATTAGCTGATGAACTTCCACTTCTTTTCCCATCATGATGCAATGGATCATCACTGCTCTTTTAACTGTGACTTCAGAATGGTTGCTAGTAGGCAACAGAGAATGCCCAATGAAGTCCAGCCATCCTCTGGCGACTGGTTTGAGATCTTCTCTCTTGAGTTGATTTGGGACACCTTTTGTGTTGGTGGTCCACCTGGCTCCAGGGATACATATGTCCTCTAGAATCTTATCCAGGCCCTTGTCTATTCTCATCATTCTCCTGTTGAAGGAGTCTGGATCATCTTTCAACTGAGGTAGCTTTAAGATCTCTCTGATCTTGTCAGGGATGGTATGAACAATTTTTCCTCTGACCATGGTCCGATATTCATAGAAAGCAGTTCCAGATAGTTTTTGCTTGTCAGTCTGCCACATATTAGCATAGAACTCCTGGACCATATTCCTTCCCACTTTTGTTTCAGGATTAGCTAGGACTTCCCAGTTCCTGATTCGAATTTGCTCCTGGATCTCCGGATATTCATCTTCTTTCAGATCGAATCTAACTTCCAAGATCACTGATCTCAGACCTATTATTTTGTTATAATGGTCTGAATGTTCTTTAGATAAGAACTTCCCTTGATTCCAAAGTGGTTTTGGAACACTCTCTTTCTTGCCTCTTGGAGTGGGTTGTTTTCCTTTAGGAGCCATGATCTTAGTGATCGCGGATAAACACACCAAACTTAGAGGTTTGCTTGTCCTCAAGCAAAAGAAAAGAAAGGAGAGGGATAGAAGGAGAGCTAGGTGCAATTGTTGATGGAAGGGGAGGGAGGCCGAACCCAAATTTAAAGGGAGGGAGGGTGGGTTTTCGAAAAAAAGAGATAAAGATTTGATAAAAGAGATTGATTTGGAAAAGATAAGATATAAGATATGATAAGAGAGGATATAGTTTAAAATTGAAAAGATATGAAAGATTTTTGAAAAAGATAGATCTAGATTTTGAAAAAGATAAAGTGGAGATTTTGAAAAAGATATTGATGAGTTGAAAAGATAGATTTGTTTTTAAAAAGATTTGAAAAGAGTTGGATTGAATTTGCAAAGAGGGTTTGTGCTTATGGATTAAGATATATTTGATATTTTTAAAGTAGGATTTTTAGAAATTAGGGATTTTAGAAATCAGGGTTCTTAACATGTTTATGCAAGAAATCATGAATTGAAGTATGAAAATCAAGATTAGAATGAAAAAAAAATATGAAGAAAAATGAATTGGCCTCCTCCCCATCATCCTGGCATTTGAACGCCCAAACACTGCCTGTTTTGGGCGTTCAACACCCAAATGCTGTTCTCCTGGGCGTTCAACGCCCAGTTGTTGCCCTTTTCTGGTGTTGAACACCAGATTGCTATCCTTACTGGCGTTCAGCACCCACTGGCTGCCCCTTTTGGGCGCTGAACGCCCAAAATAGGCTCTTACTGGCATTTTCTTGCCAGTGAGCTCTTTTTCTCTGTTTTGTGTGCAGATTCCTTCTGTAACCCTGTGAACTTATGCAATTAATTCTTTACCTTGTTATCAATGAACTCTATATAAACAAATAAAAATAAAAATAGAAATAGGGCAAAATGCTTAGAGGATTGATGCGCCTTGGCTGGGTTGCCTCCCAGCAAGCGCTTCTTTATTGTCTTTAGATGGACCTTGCTGAGCTTTTAGTTTAGCTTCAGCCTTGAGCACTCTTGTTCAACATTGCCTTCAAGATAGTGCTTGATTCTCTGTCCATTGACAATGAACTTCTTATCAGAATCAATATCTTGAAGCTCCACATAACCATATGGTAATACACTTGTAATCACGTATGGTTCCCTCCACTGGGATTTCAATTTCCCGGGGAATAGCCTGAGTCTAGAGTTGAACAGCAGAACCTTCTATCCTGGCTCAAAGATTCTAGATGACAGCTTTCTGTCATGCCACATTTTTTATTTCTCTTTATAAAGCTTGGCATTTTCAAAAGCTATGAATCTGAATTCCTCTAGCTCATTTAGCTGGAGCAATCTTTTTTCTCCAGCTAATTTGGCATCAAAGTTTAGGAATCTGGTTGCCCAGTAGGCTTTCTGTTCCAGTTCCACGGGCAGGTGACATGCCTTACCATACACAAGTTGGTATGGAGAGGTCCCTATAGGGGTCTTGAATGCTGTTCTGTAAGCCCACAGAGCATCATCCAAGCTCCGTGCCCAATCCTTTCTACGGGTACTTAGTGTCCGTTCTAGGATTCTCTTTAATTCTCTGTTAGAGACTTCAGCTTGCCCATTAGTTTGTGGATGATATGGAGTAGCCACCTTAT
Source organism: Arachis ipaensis (assembly GCF_059453495.1). NCBI lineage: Eukaryota > Viridiplantae > Streptophyta > Magnoliopsida > Fabales > Fabaceae > Arachis > Arachis ipaensis. The sequence continues at coordinate 88,882,494 of NC_142435.1, forward strand.
GGCGAATTCCATACCGAACCATGGCAGAGTAAAGCTGTTTATTGCAGAAGTGAGTGCCCCCATCACTGATTAGTACTCTAGGGACACCAAACCTGCTAAAGATATGTTTCTGGAGGAACTTCAGCACTGTTTTAGTATCATTGGTGGGTGTGGCAATGGCCTCAACCCATTTTGATACATAGTCAACTGCCACCAGAATATAAGTGTTTGAGTATGATGGTGAGAAAGGTCCCATGAAGTCAATTCCCCATACGTCAAACAACTCAATTTCCAAGATTCCTTGTTGAAGCATGGCATAACCATGAGGCAGATTACCAGCTCTTTGGCAACTGTCACAGTTACGTACAAACTTTCGAGAATCTTTATAGAGTGTGGGCCAATAGAAGCCACATTGGAGGACCTTGGTGGCTGTTCGCTCACCTCCAAAATGGCCTCCATATTGAGATCCATGGCAATGCCACAAGATCCTCTGTGCTTCTTCTCTAGGTACACACCTACGGATTATTCCGTCTGCACATCTCTTAAAGAGATAAGGTTCATCCCACAAGTAGTACTTTGCATCAGTAATTAATTTCTTCTTTTGTATCCTGTTGTACTCCTTGGGTATGAACCTTGCAACTTTATAGTTTGCAATATCGACAAACCATGGTGTTTCCTGAATGGCAAATAAATGCTCATCTGGAAAAGTCTCAGAGATCTCAAGAGAGGGGAGGGGCGTCCCTTCTACTGGCTCTATCCGGGACAGATGATCAGCCACTTGGTTCTCTGTCCCTTTTTTGTCTCTTACTTCTATATCAAACTCTTACAGAAGCAACACCCATCTGATGAGCCTGGGTTTTGAATCCTGCTTTGTGAGTAGATATTTAAGAGCAGCATGATCAGTATACACAATCACTTTTGATCCTACTAAGTATGATCTAAACTTGTCAATGGTGTAAACCACTACAAGTAATTCTTTTTCTGTGGTTGTGTAATGTTTCTGGGCATCATTTAGAACGTGACTAGCGTAATAAATGACGTGCAGAAGCTTGTCATGCCTCTTTCCCAACACTGCACCAATGGCGTGATCACTGGCATCACACATTAGCTTAAATGGTAATGTCCAGTCTAGTGCAGAAATAACTGGTGCTGTGACCAGCTTAGCTTTCAGCGTTTCAAACGCCTGCAGGCACTCTGTGTCAAACACAAATGGCGTGTCAGCAGCTAGCAGATTGCTTAGAGGTTTTGCGATTTTTGAAAAATCCTTTATAAATCTCCTATAGAATCCTGCATGCCCCAGAAAGCTTCTGATTGCCTTAACATTGGCAGGTGGTGGTAATTTTTCAATTACCTCTATTTTCGCTTGATCCACCTCTATTCCCTTGTTTGAGATTTTATGCCCAAGAACAATCCCTTCAGTCACCATGAAGTGACATTTTTCCCAGTTTAAAACTAGGTTGGTCTCTTGGCATCTTTTCAGAACAAGTTTCAGGTGATCAAGACAGGAGCTGAATGAGTCTCCATATACTGAGAAGTCATCCATGATGACTTCCAGAAATTTTTCCACCATATCAGAGAAAATAGAGAGCATGCATCTCTGGAAGGTTGCAGGCGCATTACACAGCCCAAATGGCATCCTTCTATAAGCAAACACTCCAGATGGACATGTGAATGCTGTTTTCTCTTGATCCTGAGGATCTACTGCAATCTGATTATAGCCTGAGTAGCCGTCCAAAAAGCAGTAATAATCATGACCTGCTAGTCTTTCTAGCATCTGGTCTATGAATGGTAAAGGAAAATGATCCTTTCTGGTGGCTGTATTGAGCCTTCTGTAGTCAATACACATGCGCCACCCTGTAACTGTTCTTGTAGGAACCAGTTCATTTTTTTCATTATGAATCACTGTCATGCCTCCCTTTTTTGGGACGACTTGGACAGGGCTCACCCAGGGGCTATCAGAAATAGGATAAATAATCCCAGCCTCTAGTAATTTGGTGACCTCTTTCTGCACCACTTCCTTCATGGCTGGATTTAGCCGTCTCTGTGGTTGAACCACTGGTTTAGCATTATCCTCCAATAAGATTTTGTGCATGCATCTAGCTGGGCTTATGCCCTTAAGGTCACCTATGGACCACCCAAGAGCTGTCTTGTGTGTCCTTAGCACTTGAATAAGTGCTTCCTCTTCCTGTGAATTTAAAGCAAGGCTTATGATCACTGGAAAAGTGTCACCTTCTCCCAGAAATGCATATTTCAAGGATGGTGGTAATGGCTTGAGCTCGGGTTTAGGAGGTTTTTCCTCTTCCAGAAGAGATTTCAGAGGCTTTTTCATGTCCTCTGAATCCTCCAAGTCAAGCTAAACATCTTTAAAGATGTTTTCCAACTTTGATTCGAGACTCTCAGCCATGTTGATCTCTTCTACTAAAGAGTCAATAAGATCAACTTTCATGCAGTCTTTTGATGTGTCAGGATGTTGCATGGCTTTGACAGCGTTCAACTTAAACTCATCATCATTGACTCTCAGGGTTATTTCCCCCTGTTGGACATCAATGAGGGATCGTCCAGTTGCTAGGAAGGGTCTTCCTAGAATGAGAGTAGCACTCTTGTGCTCCTCCATTTCCAGCACAACAAAGTCAGTGGGAAAGGCGAATGGCCCAACTCTGACAATCATGTCTTCAATCACGCCTGATAGGTATTTAGTGGAGTCATCAGCAAGTTGGAGACATATCCGGGTTGGTTTAACTTCTTCAGTTAAGCCAAGCTTTCTGATAGTAGATGCAGGTATTAGGTTGATGCTTGCCCCAAGATCGCATTAAGCTGTCTTGGTGCATTGACCTTCTAATATGCATGGTATCAGAAAACTCCCAGGATCTTTAAGCTTCTCAGGAAAGCTTTTCAGAATGACTGCAATGCATTCCTCAGTGAGGAGAACTCTTTCTGTTTCTCTCCAATCCTTTTTATGACTCAAGATCTCTTTCATGAACTTGGCATAAGAAGGTATTTGCTCAAGTGCTTCTGCAAATGGAATCTTTATTTCAAGAGTCCTGAGATAATCTGCAAAGCGAGCAAATTGCTTATCCTGCTCCTCTTTCTGGAGTTTTTGAAGATAAGGTATCTTGGCTTTATATTCTTCAACCTTAGTTGCTGTAGGTTTATTGCCTACAGAAGTGGTTGAAAAATCCTTTTTAGAGGGGTTGCTATCAGCATTTGTGTGTGTCTGATTCCTCACTGGCAATTGAGTGCCAGAGTTAGAAACTGGAGTGACGTTAGATGCCAACTCCTTGTCTGTTCCTGGCGTCTGAACGCCAGAACTGTGCCCATTTTGGGCGTTCAGCACCAGATTTTGCCCATTTTAGGCATTCAACGCCAGATCCTTGCCTATTTCTGGCGTTGAACGCCAGTCCTGCCTTATTTCTGGCGTTGAACGCCAGTCCTGAGCATGGTCTGGGCGTTCAGCGCCAGCCTTCCACCAAATTTCTAGCGTTTTAGTTCCAGAATTACTTTTCCCTGGGCTCTTACTGTCCTCAGGTGAATTTTGGGTGGTTTACTCATTTCTTAGCTTTTTGCTGCCTTGAGGTGGGGTATTTAATGTTTTCCCACTTCTTAATTGAACTGCTTGGCATTCTTCTGTTATTTGCCTTGACAGCTGCTGCTTTGTTTGCTTAAACTATTCTTCCATAGGTATATTAGCCATCCTTGTCTCTTGTAGTCTATCTTTGAATTCGGCTAACTGCTTTGTTAGAAAGTCCAATTGCTGATTGAATTCAGCAGCTTGTTCTACAGGACTGAGTTCAGCAGTTGCTGTTTTAACCTCTTCTTTCATGGAAGGGTCACTGCTTAGGTACAGATGCTGATTCCTGGCAACTGTATCAATGAGCTCTTGAGCCTCTTCAATTGTGTTTCTCATATGGATGGATCCACCAGCTGAGTAATCTAGAGACATCTGAGCTCCTTCAGCAAGCCCATAATAGAAGATGTCTAACTGAACCCACTCTGAAAACATTTCAGAAGGGCATTTTCATAGCATCTCTCTGTATCTCTCCCAGGCATCATAAAGAGATTCACTATCTCCTTGTTTAAAGCCTTGGATGTCCAGCCTTAGCTGTGTCATCCATTTTGGGGGAAAGTATTGATTCAGAAATTTTTTTATTAGCTGTTTCCATGTCCTTATGCTGGCCTTAGGTTGGTTATTCAACCACCTCTTAGCTTGATCTTTTACAGCAAATGGAAACAGTAATAGTTTGTAGACATCCTGATCTATTTCTTTATCATGTACTGTGTCAGCAATCTGTAGAAACTGTGCCAGAAACTCTGTAGGTTCTTCCTGTGGAAGACCGAAATACTGGCAACTTTGCTGCACCATGATAATGAGCTGAGGATTCAACTCAAAGCTACTGACTCCAATGGAGGGTATGCAGATGCTGCTCCCATATGAAGTAGTAGAGGGGTTAGAATATGACCCCAAAGTCCTCCTGGACTGTTCATTTCCGCTTAGATCCATGATGGAGAAAGGGAGATGATGTAAAATAGAGAAAATATTATTTTTTTATTTATTTATTTATTTATTTCGAAAATAAGATAAAGAAAAATAAAAATGGTTGAAGATTTTCAAAAAATTGAGGAGAGAGAAAGTGGTTAGGAAGTTTTGAAAAAAACTAAATTTTAAAAATTGATTTTCGAAAAAGATGCTTTAAAATAGAGAGAAAAGCAATAAGATAGCACACGATTTAAAATTTTTAGATCTAATGCTCCTTGTTTTCGAAATTTTTTTTTTTGAGGGAAAAACACCAAGGAACACCAAACTTAAAATTTTAAGATCAAGACACAAGGAAGACTCAAGAACACTTTGAAGACTCACAAGAACACAAGAACATGAAGGAAGGACACCAAACTTAAAATTTGGCACAAGGTTTAATAAAAAAAATTATTTTTGAAAAAGATTTTTAAAAAAAAGGAAATAAGGATTCTAAAATTTTAACACGACAATGATAAGAGACTCTAAACAAAAAAAAAAAGAGAAATTTTTCCTAATCTAAGCAACAAAATAAACCGTTAGTTATCCAAACACGAACAATCCCCGGCAACGGCGCCAAAAACTTGGTGCACGAATTGTGAATCACACTTTTCACAACTCGTACCACTAACCAGCAAGTGCACTAGGTCGTCCAAGTAATACCTTACGTGAGTAAGGGTCGAATCCCACGGAGATTGATGGTTTGAAGCAATCTATGGTTATCTTGCAATTCTTAGTCAGGAAGTCAATTGTTTTTATCAGTTGAATTGCGAATAAACAAGAGAGCATGGGTTAAAGGTTACTTGTTATGCAGTAATGGAGAATATGTTGGAGTTTTGGAGATGCTTTGTCTTCTGAATCTCTGCTTTCCTTTGTCCTCTGATTCACGCACGCACGTCCTTCTATGGTAAGCTGTGTGTTGGGGCATCACCGTTGTCAATGGTTACATCCCCTCCTCTTGTGAAAATGGTCCAAATGCTCTGTCACAGCACGGCTAATCATCTGAGGTTCCTGATCATGCTGGAATAGGATTCACCCTCCTTTTGCGTCTGTCACTACGCCCAGAACTCGCGAGTTTGAAGCTCGTCACAGTCATTCAATTCTTGAATCCTACTCGGAATACCACAGACAAGGTTTAGACTTTCCGGATTCTCATGAATGCCGCCATCAATCTAGCTTATACCACGGAGATTCTGATTAAGGAATCTAAGAGATATTCATTCAATCTAATGTAGAACAGACGTGATTGTCAGACACACATTCATGGATTGAGGAAGGTGATGAGTGTCACTGATCATCACCTTCTCCATAGTTAGGCGCGAATGGATATCTTAGATAGGAACACGCATGTTTGAATGTAAAACAGAAATACTTGCATTAATTCATCGAGACACAGCAGAGCTCCTCACCCCCAACAATGGAGTTTAGAGACTCATGCCGTCACAGAGTACAAAGTTTAGATCTAAAAATGTCATGAGATACAAAATAAGTCTCTAAAAGTTGTTTAAATACTAAACTAGTAGCCTAGGTTTACAAAAATGAGTAAACTATGATGGGTGGTGCAGAGATCCACTTCTGGGGCCCACTTGGTGTGTGCTGGGGCTGAGACTTAAACAATTCACTTGCATAAGGCTGTTTTGGGCATTCAACGCCAGGTTTGGATCCATGTCTGGCGTTGAACTCCAACTTTTAATCCTTTTCTGGCGCTGGACGCCAGAAGTGGGCAGAGAACTGGCGTTGAACGCCAGTTTACGTCGTCTATCCTTGAGCAAAGTATGAACTATTATATATTGCTGGAAAGCCCTGGATGTCTACCTTCCAACGCAATTGGAAGCGCGCCATTTTGAGTTCTGTAGCTCCAGAAAATCCACTTTGAGTGCAGGGAGGTCAGAATCCAACAGCATCAGCAGTCCTTTTTTAGCCTGAATCAGATTTTTGCTCAGCTCCCTCAATTTCAGCCAGAAAAATATCTAAAATTACAGAAAAATACACAACTCATAGTAAAGTTCAGAAATATGAATTTTTTCTAAAAACTAATGGAAATAAACTAAAAACTAACTATAATATACTAAAAACTATATGAAATTAACCCCAAAAAGCGTATAAAATATCCGCTCATCAGCGGCCGCGTCACTTCTCGCTGGTCATCTCCTTAATTTCTTGTGTTCCTTCCATTTTCGCAAGCTTCCTTTCCAATCTCCAACTCATTCATGCCCTATAAAGCCTGAAACACTTAACACACAGATCACGGCATCGAATGGAACAAAGGAAAATTAAAATACATAATTAAAAGTCCCTAGGAACCAAGGTTTCAATCATAAAGCATCTTTAGGAAGGAATTATAAATGCATACTTATTTAATGAATAAGTGGGTAAAGATCATAATAAAACCACACAATTAAATACAATATAAACCATAAAATAGTGGTTTATCAGTTTGTCATTAGAATCTCCACATGAAGCTATTGGAGTTCCTTGAGTATCTAAACGTCTGGAAGATAATTGATTTATTGCTTGCTCCAGCTGATGAATGGTTGTATGAAGTTGATCTACTGTTTCCATGAGGCGAGCTTGTGATTCTTGAGGTGATGGATATGGACATAGTACATAGAGAAGTGGTGGTGTTGGGGAGTAATTGGACTGGAATTGGGGTAAATAAGGATCATACGGTGGTGAATGGTGAAAAGGGGCTTGTGAGTGTGGTGGTTCAAAGTTATGTTAGAAATTCGCAGATAAAGCCTCGTTGCAGGTATAGCTTCTAAACCAACAAAAGTCTTTTCATACAAACGTTTTGGTTGTCACAAGTAATAAACCCTTTAAAATTGATAATCGAAGTATTTAAATCTCGGGTCGTCTTCTCAAGGAACTGCAGGGAGGTGTTCTTATTATTGGTTATGAGTTTTGTAAATTGGGGGTTTTGAAAGTAAGGAACAAGATATTTAAATGACAAGTAAAATAAATAAATAACTGTAAAATAAACTCTTGGCAAGGTATGAAAACTGAAATTCCTATCCTAGTTATCCTTATCAATGGTGATGATAATTGGGTTTTAATCCTACTTAATTAACCTTTACTGAACAAAGGAAGGTCAAGTGGACTAATCAATTTGATCCTCAGGTCCTAGTCAATTCCTAAGGAAACACTAGAGTTATTGGAATTCAATTCAATTAGAAAAAATAACAATTATCAATCACGATGAGTTTGATAACTCAAGAGTCTCCAATTAATCAATTAAAGCCGAGAATATGAAGAGATAAATCATAAATCTGAAATACCTCAATTGCATTAATAAAAGAAAATCAATCTAAACATAAAGAGTTCATAAGCCAATTTGGCAACATAAGTAATTAAACGAGAGCATTAAAGTATCTGAAAGTAAAAAAGAATTATAAAGTAAAAGAGATATTGAACCTGTAAAGAGTTGAAGTCCTAAAACCTTTAAGAGGAATCCTAATCCTAAAACCTAAGAGAGAGGAGAGAACCTCTCCCTCTAAAAACTACATCTAAATTGTGAAAAGTGAATAATCGAGGGCCTACTTTGAATGGATGCATTCCCCCACTTTATAACCTCTAATCTGTGCTTTCTGTACACGGATATAGGCCAAAAAGGGTTTCAGAAATCGCTGGGAGCATTTTCTGCAGTTTCTGGTGCGTGGCGTCTGTCACGTGTCCGCGTGGGTCACGCGGTCGCGTCATCAGGGAGTTTTCCTTGTCACGCATTTGCTTCGGTCACGCGTACGCGTCATCTGCGTTCTGCTCAAGGCGCACGTGTGCATCAGTCATGCATTTGCGTCGATGCCTTTTCGCGCTGGGCTTGCGGCCGCGTCGTCCATGCGTTCGCGTCGCTGCCAGTTTCTTCAAAAACTCCATTTTGTGCTTTCCTTCCATTTTTGTATGTTTCCTTTCCATCCTTTAAATCATTACTGCCTTAGGAGATCCGAAAATACTCAACACACAAATCACGGCATCGAATGGTAATAAAAGGTAATTAAAATAATTATTTTTAAAGCATAGGAAACATGTTTTTCACATATATCACATAATAAGGAAGGGAAAGTAAAACCATGCAATTTCACATGAATAAGTGGGTGAAGGGTTGAATAAATCACTTGAATTGAGCACAAAATATATCATAAAATATGGGTTTATCAGAGATCCAATTAGGTGGTAGTAATTTAAGGCAATGTACAAGTGCATTGATGGAATTCAATCAAGAAGCAACCCAATCAACATCAATCAAACACTTGCAACTTATTCAATTAACAAATAACTAAACAAAAACTAATATAATTACTAAAGTGAAAATGGAATGCAAGAAAACTAAGTAAAACAAGTAGAAAAACATGAAAAATCAGGATAAGGGGGGATGGAGGGGACAGAAGTGCGTTAGGGCTTAATTCAATGTGCAATGAAAATTTTTGCCCAAAACAACACTTGTGCGTACGCGCACGAGGTGGAACAGGGGACGTGAGCGCTCGCACAAGGTGTGCAAGTGCTTCGAACAGAAGAGGAATTAAGAAGTGTGCACACGCACAAGAGCTTGTGCGTGCACACAGAACACTTTTTTTTAGGAAGGATTATGTGTGCGTGCGCATAAAAGACTGTGTGCGCGCACAAGGGCAAAACGAGGTAGGGGTTCATGCGCACAGGCTGTGCCAGCGCTCCCACCAGAAGGCATGTAAGCTGGCCTGCAGACGCACAAGGAGTGCGAAAAGAGACTTGTGTGCGTACGCACAAGTTGGTGCACACGCACAGGTCGCTTAAAAACAGGGGAGCGCCCACACTCAAGCTGTGCTGGCATTGTGAATAGAGGGCAATACCATGAGTGTGCGTGCGCATAGGTCGGTGCACATGCACAAGACACTGAAAATAGATGTTTTGTGCGTACGCACAGGTGTGTGTGTACGCACAAATGCCCTGTTTTCCAAAAAAAAAAATTCTTTCAAAATCTAAGGCACCAAGCCCTAGCTCAACCAAAATTCAACCCCAAACATTTATAACTTCACAAAATCATGATCTATATCAAAATCAACCTACTAAACTCACAATTAAACTACTCTTAAGCTAACCGAGACAAGGAAAAAATGCAAGAAACCAAGACTATAAACCGAGAAAAAGGGTAAGAAAGATGTTACCATGGTGGGGTTCTCCCACCTAGCACTTTGGTTTATAGTCCTTAAGTTGGACTTGTTGAGGAAACTCTTGTTAGGGTGGCTTGTGTTTCCACTCCTCCTTGAATCTCCATCCAAGCTTGCACTTCATAGTTCCTTCGGGATCCCATGTCCTAGTTTCCCGTTCTCCCTCTTGTTGATCTTTAAGCTCCAAGTTGGATGGACAAGCTCTCAATTTACCCTTGTAGCACCCCAACATTCTCCGGAGATCACCCCATTGTGCTTGACATCCCACTTGAACTCCAAGTCTTGAATTGGTTTTCTTGAAGAACCTTGGATTCACTTGGTAACCAACATCCTTTCCTCCACCATGTACCAACCCAATCCGTCTCCAAGATAACATATTGATGGGGGCCGATGAAGCTCATAGATGAAATTTTCACCCATTCAATATGTTCTTAGAACGGAATTGCTTCCTCACTAACTTCCTCTTTCCCATCACTTAAGTCATACCTTGGTGGTTGTGTGAAGTCCACATCAACCTCTCCTTCAAATCCAACGGGGGAAGGTTTGCCAATATCATAGAGGGGAGTGACCAATGCAGACAAAAAATCCTCAATAATGGAATCCGCATCTTGATCAATGTCCCTCCATTCTCCCTCAACCTCCTCCAGTTTACATACTTTCTTTTCTCCCTTTTGTTGCATGTCAAGCTCTAACTCCTCTTCTTTCCCTTGTGTCTCCATGCTCTCCTCTTCACTACACCCTTTAGTCAATGATTCACATTCTTCAAGAGAAGTGTCTTGATCGGATGAGCATAGAAGAACCAAGTGGTTTACCACTTCGGCTATGGTGGCCATAAATTGTCCTTGAGTCTTTTTGAATCCTTCTTGCACTTGGAGAAAGGCTTGAAGGTCTTGATGGTCTTGTGCTAAGGGTGGAAAAGTTTCACATTGGGGTGAAAAATGAGTTTCATAGTTTGGGAGAAGGGTTATATATGTGGGAGGTGGCTCATATTGGTAAGTATTTTGAGGTGGTATGTAAGGTGGTAGATGGTTGTTTTGGCATGGTGTTTGAAAATATGGTAATTGAGGATTATGTTGGGGGTATAGGTCATGGGTATATGGTGGTGGAGGTGCATAATCAAAGTGAAATCCACCATATCCTTGGATTGGATATGCATATTGGGGAGGGTTTGGCTCGTTGTAGTATAGAGAAGGTTGCTCCTTCCAAAATTGGTGTTCCAATCCCATGATGCAATTCAAATTTGAAGTTATCAAACCCTACAAAATGATCACAACCAAACTCCAAACCAACAGGGTGATAACTCATAGAGAAAATTGAAAATAGAAACTAAAGACATCAATTAACAAAATAAACAAAATCCTAATTACCAACAAGAACAATCAAATAACCCAAAAAGTATCTATTCACACTATTCACATAATAACAACAACCAAAATCATAGCACTCATGGCGCTAGTTCCCCGGCAACGGCACCAAAAAAATGAAAGATAAGGAATTTATTGTTGATCTAGATTTTCATAAAATAGAATTCCTTCGTTGCAAGTACAGTCTAAATCAACAATCAACTCCCAACCAAATTTTAAATTCTAAAGATAGTCACAATTCAAATCAAATTAATTGAGAGTATTTAGACTCCCGGGTCGTCCCCCCTAGGAGTTGCAATAAAATGCTCTTATTATTGGCTATGGAGAAATTTGGGGTTTTTTTATTATAAGAGGCAAGAAATTAAAATGATAATTAATTAAATGGAAAGCAAGTAAAAGCAACAAAAAGAAAATTAAATGGCAAAAAGGACTCTTGGTAGGAAATGGGGAATTAGGGATTCCTATCCTAGTTATGGACTACAAACATGGTAATTGTGTGGAATTAATCTCAATTAGTCAATTCTAACAGCGAGAATTAGTAAAAAGGGCATAATTGATCTCAATCCACAAGTCCTTACCAACTCTATTAATGCAAGGCTTAGTGTTAGTGGAAACCAAATCAATTAACAATCCTCACACAATGTGGAATGGACATCCACAACTCAAGTTCACCCAATCACCCAAATTCCCAACCAAGAGTGTGAAAAACTAGGCAAAATCTAACCAAGCATTTTATCAAACACTTGGAAGGCATAAAAAGAAAGCATGGTAAAATAATAAGAAATAATAAATTCTACAACTACCAAGCAAGAAAAGTAAGAATAGCAACTCAATTCAACAATAAAAGAGCAAGAAACATAAATTGCATTAAATGCAAATTAAAATAACAAGAGTGCTCATAAACATAAAAAGTGACCAAAATAAGAAATTAACAAGATAACATAACGAAATTAACACAATAGAACAACGAAAGGTAGAAGAAACTAGATGAAAACAAGAATTAAAAAGAGAAATTACAAGGAAATTAAACTAAAAATCCTAGTCCTAAAGAGAAGGGGGAGCTTCTCTCTCTAGAAAATGAACTACATGATGCTAAAATAACCCTAAAATTCCCAAAACTGGGCTCTGGAGGCCCAGAAATTGCCCCCAGCAATTTACATTAAGTGAGTCACTGATGAATGGATTTTTGATGGTATAGAATTTCACAAATGAATTCTCGTTGCAAGTATAGTTTCTAAACCAATCACTAATCCTTTCATACAAAAAGTTGTTTGTCACTAGTACAAACCCCTAAAATTTATAAACCGAAGTATTGGACCTCGGGTCGTTCTCCCTAGGAATTACAATAAAGTATCTTGTTATTGGTTATGAGTTATTTTGGGGTTTTGGATAAGAAGCATGAAAAGTAAATGGCAATGAAAATAAACTAACAACTATAAAAGGCTCTTGGTAAGGTGTAAGAACTAGAAGTCCTATCCTAGTTATCCTTCTCAATTGTGATGAGAATTGTTCATTGCTACCACTTAGTTAACCCTTACTAATTAAAGGAAAGTCAAGTGGATGAATTGACTTGAGCCACAAGTCCTAGCCAACTCCCAAGGAAAGACTAGCTTTAGTGCACTCCAAACCAATTAGCAATCTCTCCAATTATCAATCAACAAAGGAATTAGATAACTCAAGTGTCACTAATTACTCTACCTAGGCCAAGAGGAACAAAATCTACACTAAAACTAAAAGAGACATTTCAACAAACACATAAAGTGCAAGAGGAGTAAACATTATTAAATGCAAGAATCAAAGGAATCTACAACTACAAAAACAAGAGATCAACAATAGAAAAGCAAAGAAGACACATTTATTATGAATTACCTCTTATTGAATTGGAAGAATGTAGAAGGAACAATACTAGATCTACAACAAAGTATAAGAACAACATAAAGGAAATTACAACAAAGGAATAGAAGAAGATTGAATGTAGCAACAAAGAATTGAGAGATAGAAGTGGAAGAAAGCAAAGATTAAAACCTAGATCTAAAAACTAAACCTAATTCTAATCCTAATTCTAGAGAGAAGAGAGAGCTTCTCTCTCTTGAAACTAACTCTCACTACTAAAACTAAGCTAAAAACTAAACTAATGGTAACTAACTTCTAAAGTATGAAAAGTATCTTGATTCCCCCTTCAATCCTTGGCTTAAATAGCATCAGAAATGAGTTGGATTGGGCCCACAAGGCTTTAGAATTCGCTGGCCACGTTTTGTTTTAAGTGAACCAGGTGGCAGCAACGGCGCGTGCGCGTACTATGCGCATACGCGTCACCATGCGCAGTTCAACCATAGCAAATCTTATATCGTTTCGAAGCCCCGGATGTTAGCTTTCCAACCCAACTAGAACCGCATCATTTGGACCTCTGTAGCTCAAGTTATGGTCGATTAAGTGCGAAGAGGTCAGCTTGACAGCTTTCCGGTTCTTCCATTTCTTCATGAGTTCTCAAACTTTTCATGCTTTCTTTCTTCATTCCCTTGATCCAATCTTTGCCTCCTAAACCTTAAATCACTTAACAAACATATCAAGGCATCTAATAGAATCAAGGTGAATTAAATTTAGCTATTTTGAGTCCTAAAAAGCATGTTTTCACATTCAAGCACAATTAAAGGAGAATATACAAAACCATGCTATTTCTTGAATAAATATGGGTAAAAGGTGATAAAATCCCCAAAAATCAATACAAGATAAACCCTACAAATGGGGTTTGTCAGTCACGTGCTGGGACTTGTGCATACGCACAGGTATGTGCGTATGCACACATGCTGATTTTCTTCTTGTGCACACGCACAGGAGGTTGTGCGTATGCACACATGGCTTTGTGGTTCTTGTGCGTACGCACAGTTGGTTGTGCGCATGCACACTCCAATGTGTACTTCTCCTTTATTTTTTTTCATGTTTTCTCCCTCTTGCATTCTCTTCTTTAATCTTTACCAAGCAATTCCTACCTTCTACATCTGAAATCACTCACACACAATATCAAGGTATCGAATGGAATGTAAATGGAATAAGATTGACTAAATTAAGCACAAAAGAGCATATTTCCACATTTAGGCACAATCTAGAGAGAAAACACAAAAGTATGATATTTAAGTGAATAAATGTGGATTTATATGATGAAAATCACTCAAATCAAACAAAAATATATCGTCAAATATGGATTCATCAAATTCCCTAAAAGAGATTTCTTGAAGATTCTTTATTTTTTTGAACCAAAATTATCTCCTATACTAGGTAACATGCAAATATTTACTACTATAAAACTATAAACAAACTATGATATATACAAGCAAACTAAGCAAAATGCAATAAAATAAAGTACTAACTAATATTCACAAAAACATCACAAAAACATAACTATCAAAACAAGAAAAAAATAGGGCAAAATGTTGAGAAAGAGAAAATTTATGCCCCAAAATTGCATATCCTCCCCCACACTTAAACGTTGCATGGTCCTCTGTGCATGCAAGGTGAAGAACTATGAGGCTCCACCTTCAGCTAGTGGACACCTGGGCTCGGGTTGCTTTATAAAACAAACAAACATAAATTGAGGAAGAGGGCATATGAGTGTGGTATGATAAAACACAATGTGTGTATTCTAAGTGTGCACGGTTTAGAGCTTAAAATCTACACATGATAAACCCTAGAAATAGGGTTTATCAACCTCTCCACACTTAAAGTATAGCATGTCCTCATGCTAAAGGAAAGCAAAAGACCAAAGGATCACAAGAGAGTGTGACTCATGGGATGCAACCTACCTACATGAATGCAACCAGGGTGTGTGCTACTATCTACTTGGTCAAGAGCAACTCAATCTTCCTAGGACACATATATATATGCACATAGGGCAAAATGATGGGTAATGTATGAACTCTACCAATTTTTGTCATCAAAGTGAAATATGCATAGCCAGGAGCAAGGAATTGAGCTTCGAACCCCTCACCGGAAGTGTTTGCACTCTATTCACTCGGTGTATAGGGTTGATCACTCAATCCTCTCCTACTTCATGCTCTTCCAAAATTTTTTCTTCCTCTAACAATCAACAATTGTTCTATGCATGCATACATATATCATGAGGTCTTTCCTTAGGTTGTAGTGGGGTTAGGGTTAACGTAGGGTTATATATTTGGCTAAGTGGGCTAAAGGTTGAATCCTTTGATTAACTTAAGCTCCCCTCCTAACCTATATAACATCCTATAAAATCATGTACTAACCTAACTACCCACTCCTCACTCATCCACATACTCATGCTTTCACTTTTGATCATTACACATATGCATTGATTTGTCTTTGAATCTTACTTTGGGGCACCTTGTCCCCTTTTATGGCTTCTCTTTTTCTTCTTTTTATTTTTTTTCTTTTCTTTTTTTTCTTTGGGTCTCTTTTCTTTTTCTTCCCCCCTCCCCTTTTTTTTTTCAAACTATGTACAAGAATATCAATGCATAAGGTCTATATATTTAATCAATCACCTGAGTATGTATCTACTTCCCAATATTTTTAACAATAACATGCTTTTACCTCAACAGATGCTCCCTCCCGTTTTCCCACACTTGAATGGCACACACGCACTAGCCTAAGCTATTCAAGGATTTAAATAGGGACATTCATGGGTTTTTCGCTTTTGGCTTGTGATGTGCTAAAATTAAGAATAAGCGGGTTAAGCGTAGGCTCAAAATTGGTTGTAAAGGTTGTTATAAAGTAAGGTCATTTAGGTAAGTGGCTAAGTGAATTGATGGCCTCAATCATATACATGCATTCATACATATAACAATGGACATATAGAGTCAAACAAATTAAGGATCACAATCGTAGAGAGAGAACAATACTCACAAGAAGGAAAGTAAGTGGCTAGAAGATGTAGCCATGCAATTAGGCTCAAAACCCACTTGCTTGTGTTCTTGGCTCAAAATCCATGTTCCAAATTACATTCTTCAAACAAGCATAGCATCAAAAATTTTTAAAATTGGTGAGTTTGCCCTAAAGTTCTAGCTTCCTAGGAAAGAAGTCATTACTCTAACCAAGTGGACTTATTAAGAGATAACTAACATGCAATGGATGTCAAATGCAATCTATCCCACTTAACAAAAGAAATTCAAAATTTATTCGGGTGTTACCTTTGAAGACCGGTCGGCAGACTGAAATATTCGTATGCCGGTTAGAAATTAGCAATAAATCCAATCGTGAGTATAGTCTAACCAACACGCAAATATCACATCAAACAATTCTAATATCTATGACCGAGAGTATTGATCCCGGGTCATTCTCCCTAGGAATTTCCTTAGAATGCACATCATTGATTAGGAAGTCTTTTGTGGTTTTGAGAGTTGGTGCAAGAATTCAAGCTAACAAAAGTAAACAACAATTAACTGAGATAAAAGCCTTGGCTAAGGGATAATTATTGGAAGTTCCATCATTATAGTTTCCTTCAATTGTGGTAAGAGTTGATTATTGCTTCACTTAGTTAACCCTCCTAGTAATGGAGGAAAGTCAAGTGAGAGTAACTAACTTGAGTCACAAGTCCTAGTCTCACCCTAGGGAAGTCTAGCTTTAGTGCACTCCAAGTAAATTAGCAATTCTCAATTCCTAGTCAACAATTGATATTCACTACTCAAGTGTCTCCAATAACTCAACCCCTAAGCCAAGTGAGAGAAATCTACTCCATAACTAGGGTTGTCATTATCACAAACAATTGGTGGGCAATCATAGAAGACATGATGTAATTGAGAGAAGAAAATTGAATTAAAGCTATCTAATCCAAACAATCATCAATAATCAAGAAATTGAATGAAATTCCTCAATTCATTAATCATAATTCAAGATAGCAAAGTCACAAATCTAAATCTAAGAGATTGAATCAAAAGAGTGTTAATTGAGAGTAGAAGAAGAGTAGATCTACAACTTGTATCAAAGTAAAAGTGAATTAGCAATGGATCTCACCAAGAAATCAAAGGAGAATTGCAATGGAGAAAGTGAAATCCTAGAGAGAAGTTGGAGTTTCTCTCTTTAAAAACAAAATGTAACTAACTACCCAAAATATCTAGAATTATGACTAACTTTCCTAACCCCCCTAATCCTTGGTCTTCTTAAGCTTTTCCCTCCAAAATTCTGCCCCAAAACTAGGCCTGGAATCCCCTAAAATCGCTGGTCACGTTTTCCTTTTAAAAAATCACGTGCGCGTACGTGCCTCTGGGATTTTTCGCGACCTACGCGTAGGCGTACGGTGCGCGCGCTACATAGGAAATATGGCCCAGCCATGTAAGCGTCCCGGCTTCTCGTTTGGCTCCATTGAGCCGGCTCTGGGGGTGCTCATCTGCGCGTACGCACATGGTGCGCACGCGCGCCCATGTCTAAACTTCAAAACTATAATTTATTCCAATCTCCTTCCACTTATGCATGCTTCCTTCACTCCTCTTAGCTATTTTTGCCCTATATCTTTTGAAACCACTTAACAAACCGATCAAGGCATCGAATGGTAATAGAGGCAGATTACGATATATCAATTTTTGATGCAAAAAAAGCATGTTTTCATCTATGAGGCAAAGTAGGGAGAGGAACACAAAATCATGCAGTTTTACATGAATAAGTGTGGAACATCATTGATAAAACCCTTAAAATCTACACATGATAAACCATAAAAACGGGGTTTATCAACCTCCCCACACTTAAAGTATAGCATGTTCTCATGCTAAAGGAAAGCAAAAGACCAAAGGATCACAAGAGAGTGCGACTCATGCGATGCAACCTACCTACATGAATGCAACCAGGGTGTGTTCTACTATCTACTTGGTCAAGAGCAATTCAATCTTCCTAAGACACATATATATAAGCACATAGGGAAAATTGATGGGCAATGTATGAACTCTACGAATTTTTGTCATCAAAGTGAAATATGCATAGCTTGCAAGAAGAACGCTCGCGAGAGCTGGGAGCAAGGAATTGAGCTTCGAACCCCTCACCGGAAGTGCTTGCACTCTATTCACTTGGTGTATAGGGTTGATCACTCAATCCTCTCCTACTTAATGCTCTTCCAAAATTTTTTCTTCCTCTAACAATCAACAATTGTTCTATGCATGCATACATATATCATGAGGTCTTTCCTTAGGTTGTAGTGGGGTTAGGGTTAAGGTAGGGTTATATATTTGGCTAAGTGGGCTAGTGGTTGAATCCTTTGATTAACTTAAGCTCCCATCTTAACCTATATAACATCCTATACAATCATGTACTAACCTAACTATCCACTCTTCACTCATCCACATACTCCTGCTTTCACTTTTGAGCACTACACATATGCATTGATTTGTCTTTGAATCTTACTTTGGGGCACATTGTTCCCTTTTATTGCTTCTCTTTTTCTTCTTTTTATATTTTTTTCTTTTCTTTTCTTTTTTTTTTTTTGGGTCTCTTTTCTTTTTCTTCCCTCCCTTTTTTTTTAAACTATGTACAAGAATATCAATGCATAAGGTCTATATATTTAATCAATCACCTGAGTATGTATCCACTTCCCAATATTTTTAACAATAACATGCTTTTACCTCAACCGATGCTCCCTCCCGTTTTCCCACACTTGAATGGCACACACACACTAGCCTAAGCTACTCAAGGATTCAAATAGAGACATTCATTGGTTTTCCGCTTTTGGCTTGTGATGTGCTAAAATTAAGAATAAGCGGGTTAAGCGTAGGCTCAAAATTGGTTGCAAAGGTTGTTATAAGGTAAGGTCATTTGGGTAAGTGGATAAGTGAACTGATGGCCTCAATCATGTACATGCATTCATACATATAACAATGGACATGTAGACTCAAACAAATTAAGGATCACAATCGTAGAGAGAGAACAATGCTCACAAGAAGGAAAGTAAGTGGCTAGAAGATGTAGCCACGCAATTAGGCTCAAAACTCACTTGCTTGTATTCTTTGCTCAAAATCCATGTTCCAAATTACATTCCTCAAACAAGCATAGCATAAAAAATTTTTAAAATTGGTGAGTTTGCCCTAAAGTTCTAGCTTCCTAGGAAAGAAGTCATTACTCTAACCAAGTGGACTTACTAGGAGATAACTAACATGCAATGGATGTCAAATGCAATCTATCCCACTTAACAAAATAAATTCAAAAATTATTCGGGTGTTACCTTTGAAGACCGGTCGGCCGACCGACCTCTTCACACTTAGAAGTTGGCACGGTCCTCCGTGCCTTGAGTGAGACGCAGTGGTTGATCGGCTTCCGAGTGTCCATCATCATCTCCATTATCGCTATCTTCATTATCGGTGCCGGTGGATGTGGAAATATCCGATTCTTCCATAGGTGGTGCTAAGCAACTTAGAAGCATCTTGACAAAACTGTATCGGCGTTGGATGCGCCACTCATAACGATCAAGCTTCTTGTGGAGGTCCTCTATGCGTTGCATGGATGATTTTGGTGGTGCGGTTGAGGTGGTGGGAATACTCATCGGGATGGCTAAGTTCGGATCCTCGGTGTTCGCCGGAGGATAGAGATATCTCCCGTTTGGAACGACATCGCCGTCTATCAGGATCATGGCCCTCCGATCCTTGGTCTCTCAGGGAAAACCGGCTGCGGCAACTAAGTCGGTCACTAGAGCGGGAAAGGGTACGTTCCCCTTAGCGTGGATGCGGCCCATAGCTTGGTGAATGAGATGGGGAATATGAACCTGTCTCTCTGTGAGGACACACCAAACCAACAAGGCTAACTCGGCAGTGATAGATGAGCCATGGGTGCTTGGGAGCACATAATGGGCTAGAATTTGGGCCCATGCCTGAGCCTCCCTAGTGAGAAAACGTGCGTCAATGCCCTTGGGCCTCGGCTTCATCCTCCCTCGAATCCAAAATGATTCGGGTATAGTAAAGACCTTGAGGATGGCATCCCAATCAAACTCATATTCGCATCGTGCCGACAAAATCTCTTGATAAGCATCAATCCCCTCCGCTAACGGTCCGGTCTTAAGCATATTTTGAATAGCCTCCTCTGTGACGGGAACTTGTCTTCGGTGCACAAATACCGATGTGAGGGATGAGGAGTGGTAATTGGTGTAAAATTCTATCACCCAAGACAAGTTTGCTTCACGTGGCTTCCTCAATAGGAACTCCCATTGCCGCCGCTCGATGCGGGGCATGACAAGAGGGATGACATGAGTCGGAGGGTCTAGAAGGGGCTCTGCATGATAGTTCCTTAATTTGATCAAGGGGTAGGCAAGTTCACAATAGCAGTTGGGGAACTTGTTCGGATCCCTTGCCATATTGTCCTTTTCCGAATCATCAATGTTAGCAATACTCCTTGTCTTGTTGAGGAGGGGCTTGGCTCTAGGTGCTTGTTGTGCTTTGCTAGTGGACCGGGGAGGTGCCTTCTTGGATGACTTTCCTTTGTCTCTCTTGAAAACCATCCTAGAAAAGAGGGAAAGGGTTAAAATTAAGCTTAAAGAAGCACCAAGAAATAAGAATCATGCAAGTGAAAAGCATAAGAGAATAAGTGGCTTAAATACATGACAGCTGCAACATGTAACTAAGGTAACAATGAAAATCATGGCTAATCACTAGCATATGGTGTATGAGTGGTATATGCATCCAAACAAGAAGCATGAGAAGCATACACTCTTAACATCAATACAAGGGGTGAGTTAGGGGATGAGCATGTAAAGAGGGGGCAAGAAGAGCATTAAGCTTGATGTATATAAGAACAAGCAAGTGAATGAGGAAGAACACTAAAATAGAAGAGCTAAGTCAAATGTAACTCCAAAAAGTCATGTGGGTCCTCCATCAAACACTTGGTGTGCATCCCTTTTTATGACAAAAGATGAGAGAAGGGCGACAATGTAACATCCCCTAAAGCATCATCAAACATCATAGCATACCACACATTGTAAGGGAAAACAATTAAGACAAACCAACTCATCAATGCAAGAGTAATCTCCACTCGTAACACTGATTTGTGAAAATTGTTGTGTCGGTATAGAATTTCCTCAATTGAATGAACTCTCGTTGCAAGTATAGTTCTACACCAACAAACAATCCTCCCAATCAAAAATTTAGTTTTGTCACAAGTAACAAACCCCTAAATTTATAAACCGAAGTATTGAACCTCGGGTCGTTCTCCCTAGGAACTGCAATAAAGTGTCTTGTTCTTGGTTATGAGGTTATGTTTTGGGGTTTTTGATATGATGGACAAGAAATATAAATGGCAAAGGAAATAAACTAACAAAAAGGTCTTGGCAAGGTTAGGTGGTCAAGGATCTCTATCCTAATCACTAACCACAACATGAGAATTAGCAAGGACCAATCCCACTAAGTTAATCCCTAACTAATAGTAGAGGAAAGTCAAGTGAGCTATGTCAATCCAAGTCCATAAGTCCTAGTTCTACACCTAATCAATTGGTGAGATCTAGTGTTAATGGCTCCCAATCATCAATCACTTGGATATTAGTAACTCAAGAGTTCCTAAGTTACCTTCCCAAGCCAAGAGCACAAAAATTCTACACTAAAATCCAACCAAGCATTTCATCAAACACTTGGAAGGCATAAAAGGAAAGCATAGTAAAATTGCAAGGAATATAAATCTACACTACTCAATTGCAAGGAACTAAACAACAATAAAGCAAATCAACAATAAAAGAACATGAATCATAAATTGCATTAAAAGAAAATAGAAGAAGAAAGAGTGCATCAACAACAAAGTAGGCAATTACAAGAATGAAATACAAAATTAGAGAGGGAAAGAGTAGAGGAACAAGAAATTGTAAAGGAAAGGTAAATCAAAGCATAAATTAAACCTAGATCTAAGAAATTCTAATCCTAATTCTAGAGAGAAGAGGGAGCTTCTCTCTCTAGAAACTAAGCTACATGATGCTAACACTTCAAACAATTGCTCCCCCCTTTGCTTGGACTTCAATTCTGCATGAAATACACTAAGAAACAAGTTGGATTTGGGCCTGGGCAGCTCAGAAATCGCCCCCAGCGAATTGCCTTCAAGTGGGCCACGTGAGAGTATCGGCGTGTGCGCGTGCGCGTCGACTGGAAAATTCTCAACCCGCGCGGACGCGGCATGTACGCGTGCGCATCCATAGGCAAAACCACTTTTGCGCGTGCGCGTCTGGTGCACGTGCGCGTCCTTTGGTGCTTTCCTAATCTTTGTTTCTTCATGAGTTCTCCCAATTGCATACTTTTCTCCTCACTTCTTCCATCCAATACTTGCCTTATGAACCTGAAATCACTCAACAAACACATCAAGGCATCGAATGGAATTAAAGTGAATTAAAATCACCAATTTAAGGGCCTAAAAAGCATGTTTTCACATTTAAGCATAAATCAAGGGAGAATTGCAAAACCATGCTATTTTATTAAATAAATGTGAGAAAATGTGATAAAATCCCCCAAATTAAGCACAAGATAAACCACAAAATTAGGGTTTATCAAATCTCCCCACACTTAAACTAAGCATGTCCTCATGCTAAAATCAAGAAAGAAGCAAAGGGACATCAACATTTATTCAATGCAAACTAACTACATGCAACCTATCTATATGCAATCTATCTACATGAATGCATCCACTTAGTCAAAATATATCAATTTCCAAGAATACATATACAAACACAAGGACTAAGGCAATAGCAATCACTCAACCCACAATTGAATTGAATTATTAAAAAGATTTTACAAACTTGCAAGAAAAGAGATGATCATGGGTGGAAACATGTAATTGAGCCATCGAACCCTCACCGGATGTGTATCCGCTCTAGGCACTCAAGTGTATGGGGTTGATTCACTCAATTCTCCCCTAATCATGTTTCCAAGATTTGTTTTTCCTCTAACAATCAAAAATTATTTCATGCATGCATACAAATATCATGAGGACTTCCCATAGGTTGTAATGGGGTTAGGGTCAAGGTAGCATGCATATGGTCAAGTGGACTTGAGATTTGAATCTTTGATTAACTTAAACTTCCCACCTAACCTATGACAATCTATACAATTCTAAACAAACCTAACTACCCATTCTTCACTTTTTCACACACTCATGCATTCTCTTTTTTATCACCACCCATATGCATTGACTTTTATTGAACCTTGCTTTGGGGTATTTTTGTCCCCTTTTTATTGCAATTCTTTGTCTTTCTTTTTCTATTTCTATTATTTATTTTCTCTTTTTTTTCTTTTTTTTTATTATTATATTTTTTTCATTTAATTTTTTTTTCAAACTGAAATATATATACAAGAACATCAATGCATATGGTTTACACATGATTAATACATGAGTTTGTACCCAATTCCCAAGATTTTTCAACAAAAATGTAAACACACTTTTATCTCTACCCAATGTTCCCAACTCTCCCAAAATCAAATGATGAACACTCTCACTAGCCTAAGCTAATCAAAGATCCAAACAAGGGACATTTATTGTTTTTCACTTAAGCTTGTAATATGCTACAATTATGAACAAATGGGTTAAGCATAGGCTCAAGATTGGTTAATAATAGAAGATAAAAGGTTGGCTATTTGGGTAAGTGAGCTAATTGAACAATGGCCTCAATCATATAAATGCATGTATACACAAAATAATGGACATAAAGAATCAAACAAATCAAAGATTACACTCATAGGAAGAGAATAATGCACACAAGAATGAAAGTAAGTGGTTATATATGATGTAACCACACAATTAGGCTCAAATCTCACATGCTTATATTCTTAGCTCAAAAATCATGTTCCATAAAGTATATAATTCAAGCAAGTTCTAAATTTTTTTTTCAATTGCGGTGCCCTATAGATAAATCCTTGGCAAATATCATGATTTTGACTAAGCTTAATATATACATATGCAATGCAACAAAAAAATCTAAAAGACCTAAAAATGAAATGAAAAAATGTTGGAATTAGAAACTTGTCACCCAAAAATGCCGAGCGGTCGAACGACCTCCCCACACTTAAAAGTTTGCACCATTCTTGGTGCATCGAAAGATGAACAAGGGGGTTCGGCGACTTTCCTAGTTGCTACCTTCAGTTGGTAGGTCAACCGATGCTGCGTGTTCTTCTCCCGCTTCCATTTTTGCTTATGGTGCATCAATCATGAAAAACAAAATAGACACCGTAAGATGAAAACATACAAAAGCTAGGAAGTGTGAATTGTTGGAATGAGGTAAGAACCACTAGAATTGAGTGGGTGAATTAGTGTGACATTAATGAAAAATAGGTGTGTGGGTTCTAAAATTGCGCGTGGCTTAGAACACACACACACGCTAGTATAAAAAGCTATGTCACATTTACACAAAAGAAAGTATACACTTCACTCATTCTAGTGTGCTTGAGATACTTTAAAAGACTTGTAGGTTAAGTCAACCACACAAGTAGTGAAGAGGCATGGAAGCATTCAAGCAAA
The DNA here is from genome assembly GCF_059453495.1 of Arachis ipaensis. NCBI lineage: Eukaryota > Viridiplantae > Streptophyta > Magnoliopsida > Fabales > Fabaceae > Arachis > Arachis ipaensis. Next base: position 88,906,907 of record NC_142435.1, read on the forward strand.
AATCAAGTAATTGTGAAATTGGATAGTGCATGGACATTGATTGATGTGTAAGTAAATTTGATGAACAAAATGGTCTAGAGAGCTCACACATCAAACAATGACACATATTGAAGTTGTTGCAACACCTAAGTGACATAGAGGTGAAACACATGGATGCTATGGAACTTAGGAAAAAGGATGCAGAAGTGGAAATCAATCACATAGCAAGCATGGCCCACAAAGCTTTACAAAGCTCAAAAATATGTCACTAGGTAAGCTTTCAATCCAATTTCTCAATTCCACAATCTCAATGTATGAAATAAGTGACGTGAATAAGGGTAAACCATAAACAAGCATCACCTAAAAAATGCAATGAGAATATACAATTGCCTAACAATGGATGATGAATGCATGGTGGCCAAAACATGCAATTCAAAGTGTTAAGATGCATGAAGGCAATGTAACATGTACTTGGTATTCAAAAGCATTAAACATGAAAAGTTCCAAACCAAGTAACCAAATATAACCTCAACAAAGAATCCAACAATGACAATTAACATCAATGATGTTAAACTAACATCCTATCAATAAGCAGCAGCAGTAAACAGTAAACAAGATTAGTAATCCAACACTTATAATGGAAAACAAAAATTAAACAAACTAACTAACTAAAAGAATTGGTGATATATGATGCTTGGTAGTGTTGGATGATGTTTGAAGGGTGGAAAGAGAAGAGAAGAAGGAAAGAAATGGAAAGAGGAGAAAAGAAGGTGAGTGAAACAGGGCAATCCACGCGTGCGCGTCATGTGCGCGTAAGCGTGGATTGATGAAAATGGAAGCGACGCGTACGCGTACAGCGCGCGTACGCGTGCATGGCAAAGCAGAGAGTCGACGCGGACGCGCAAGGTATGCGTTCGCGTGTCCTGGGGCAAAAAGTTGGCACACTTCAGGCATAACTCTCGGGTGAATGTATGGGAAGTGGAAAAATTCAATCCACGCGTACGCGTACATGGCGCATCCGCGTGGATGGCCGAAATTGCTTGATTCACGCGTACGCGTGGAGTGCGCGTGCGCGTGGGTGGTGCTCTATTTTTCAAAATTTTTCTATGCTTTTGCACCAAACCAAGCATTCCAAACCTCCAAACAGCTATCAAAACATCAGAAAACCTTATTTAACCTACTAGACTCCCAATTAAACTCAACTAATCAAACAAAACATGAAATTAGACTTATTTTACCAATATGTACAAAAGGGAAAGATGAAAAGATGTTACCATGGTGGGGTGTCTCCCACCTAGCACTTTTGTTTATTGTCCTTAAGTTGGACTTATGGGGAGCTCTTGATGCCAGGGCATTTTGGCCAGTTTCGCTGACCTTTTCTTTATGATTTTAGGGTAGTTTCATGCACTTTCTTAGGAAATAAGCAAGTTTTGGGTAAATAATCATTTACATCTTGATTCAAGCAAACATTGTGAATTTTATATGATTTCATGAGAATTATGCATGAATTGAATGGTAAATTGAATGATGCATGATCTCATGGGTTAGAACCTAGCTTTGACGCACTTTATTTGCTTGATTTCAGGACAAAGAAAGCAAGGAAGATGCCACGTTAATAGCCACGTTAGTCCAACTAATGTGACCATTAACATGGAAAGGAGGCTAGCTTACAATGTTAACAAGAAAAGTGAACACCAATAACGCTTTCGTGAGCCATCATAGCCCACGTTAGTATCCACGTTAACGTAGTTAACGTGGAAGCTAACGTGGAAGAGAAGTAAAGCTCCAACGTTAGTGGTAAAAGTGAATGCCACTAACGTTGGGGAGAGGGGCACACTTAGCCACGTTAAGAGTCACGTTAACTACATTAACGTGACCTCTAACGTGGGAGAAGCAATGAAGAGCCAACTTTAGTGACACTCACCTTTGTCACTAACATTGGACTAAGCCTCTATTAGCCACGTTAGTTGCCACGTTAATTGCATTAACATGGAAGCTAACGTGGAGGAAAGGAATGATGAGCCAATGTTAGTGACACTCACCTTTGTCACTAACGTTGGAGATGGCTATCACTACCACGTTAGAAGTCACGTTAACCTAAGTAACATCAACTCTAACGTGGGAAGAAGGGTGTTTGGAGCGTTAGTGACAAATGTAAGTGTCACTAACGCTCTCGAAGTTGAGGCATACCCACGTTAAGAGTCACGTTAGCTACACTAACGTGGACTCTAACGTAGGGAAGAAGGGGCCAAGGGCAACGTTATTGGCAAAGGTAAATGCCAATAACGCTCGCGATGGATCAAGAGGCAACGTTAGTGGTCACGTTAGTGCCACTAACGTTGAAGTTAACTGATGAGCGGATAATTTATACGCTTTTTGGCATTGTTTTTAGTATATTTTAAGTAGGATCTAGCTACTTTTAGGGATGTTTTCATTAGTTTTTATGTTAAATTCACATTTCTGGACTTTACTATGAGTTTGTGTGTTTTTGTGTGATTTCAGGTATTTTCTGGCTGAAATTAAGGGACTTCAGCAAAAACCAGATTCAGAGGTAGAAGAAGGACTGCTGATGCTGTTGGATTCTGACCTTCCTGCACTCAAAGTGGATTTTCTGGAGCTACAGAACTCAAAATGGCGTGCTTCTAATTGCGTTGGAAAGTAGCCATCCAAGGCTTTCCAGCAATATATAATAGTCCATACTTTGGCCGAGTTTAGATGACATAAAAGGGCGTTGAACGCCAGTTCTACGCTGCTGTCTGGAGTTAAACGCCAGAAACACGTCACAAGCCAGAGTTGAACGCCAGAAATACGTTACAAACTGGCGTTCAACGCCAAGATTGACCTCTACACGCGTAACATTCAAGCTCAGCCCAAGCACACACCAAGTGGGCCCCGAAAGTGGATTTATGCATCAATTACTTACTTCTGTAAACCCTAGTAACTAGTTTAGTATAAATAGGACTTTTTACTATTGTATTAGACATCTTTGGATGATCTTTGATCAGTTTTATGCTATCTTAGACTTTCATGGGGGCTGGCCATTCGGCCATGCCTGAACCATTATCACTTATGTATTTTCATACGGTAGAGTTTCTGCACTCCATAGATTAAGGTGTGGAGCTCTGCTGTTCCTCAAAGATTAATGCAAAGTACTACTGTTTTTCTATTCAATTCAACTTATTCCACTTCTAAGATATTCACTCGTACTTCAACCTGAATGTGATGAATGTGACAATCATCATCATTCCCCCATGAACGCGTGCCTGACAACCACTTCCGTTCCACCTTAGATTGAATGAGTATCTCTTGGATCTCTTAATCAGAATCTTCGTGGTATAAGCTAGATTGATGGCGGCATTCATGAGAGTCCGGAAAGTCTAAACCTTGTCTGTGGTATTCTGAGTAGGACTCTGGGATTGAAAGACTGTGACGAACTTCAAACTCGCGAGTGCTGGGCGTAGTGACAGACACAAAAGGAGGGTGAATCCTATTCCAGTATGATCGAGAACCTCAGATGATTAGCCGTGCTATGACAGAGCATTTGGACCATTTTCACAAGAGGATAGGATGCAGCCATTGACAAGGGTGATGCGTCCAGACGATTAGCCATGCAGTGACAGCGCATCGGACCATTTTCCAGAGAGGATTAAAAGTAGCCATTGACAACGGTGATGTCCTTACATAAAGCCATCCATGGAAAGGAGTAAGACTGATTTGATGAAGACAGCAGGAAAGCAGAGGTTCAGAGGAACGAAAGCATCTCTATACACTTATCTGAAATTCTCACCAATGATATACATAAGTGTTTCTATCCTTATTTTCTATCTATTTATTATTTATGTTCGAAAACTCCATAACTATTTTATATCTGCCTGACTGAGATTTACAAGGTGACCATAGCTTGCTTCATACCAACAATCTCCGTGGGATCGACCCTTACTCACGTAAGGTTTATTACTTGGACGACCCAGTGCACTTGCTGGTTAGTTGTATCGAAGTTGTGAATGAAAAACGATTTATTAAGACGTGCGTACAGAGTTTCTGGCGCCATTGCCTGAGATCACAATTTCGTGCACCAAGTTTTTGGCGCCGTTGCCGGGGATTGTTCGAGTTTGGACAACTGATGGTTCATCTTGTTGCTCAGATTAAGTAATTTTCTTTTTGTTTTATTTTCAAAAATTTTTCAAAAACCTTTCAAAAATTTCTCATCTATTTTCGAAAAAAAATAAGTAAATAAATAAATCTTTTCAAAAATATATTTTTCTTCAGAATTTTTAAGAATGAATTCTAGAGTTTCATGAAGCATGTTGAAGCCTGGCTGGCTATAAAGCCATTTCTAATTCTTTTGGATAGGGGCTTCCAACCATCAGCACAGAGGCAAGTTAACTGGAATGTCAGCCGTGGCATGTCTGAGTTACATATTAAAGCTTGGCTGGCTATTAAGTCATGCCTAACCCTCGGATTGGAGCTTTAGACTAAGAATACAAGATTCCTGGAATTCATATTAAAAAAATTCTGAAATCCTTATTTTCTTTTTCCTATATGTTTTTTCGAAAAAAAAATACAAAAATCCAAAAAAAAATAATAAAAAAATCATAAAAATAAAAAATATTTCATGTTTCTTGTTTGAGTCTTGAGTCAAGTTGAAAGTTTAGTGTCAATTGCATATTCATTTTGCATTTTTCGAAAAATTCATGCATTCATAGTGCTCTTCATGATCTTCAAGTTGTTCTTGGTAAGTCTTCTTGTTTGATCTTGATGTTTTCATGTTTTGTGTCTTTTCTTGTTTTTCATATGCATTCTTGCATTCATAGTGTCTATACATGAAAATTTTTTAAGTTTGGTGTCTTGCATGTTTTTTTTGCATTAAAAAATTTTTTTTCAACAATAAGTTCTTGATGTTCATCTTGACATTCAAAGTGTTCTTGGTGTTCATCTTGACATTCATAGCATTCTTGCATGCATTCATTATTTTGATCCAAAATTTTCATGCATTGAGTCTTTTTCATGTTTCTCTCTCTCATCATAAAAATTCAAAAAATCAAAAAAATATCTTCCCTTTTTTCTCTCTTAAAATTTCAAAAATTAGATTTGACTTTTTCAAAAATTTTTAAAATCTAGTTGTTTTTATGAGTCAAATCAAATTTTCAATTTAAAAATCTTATCTTTTTCAAAATCTTTTTCAAAAATCAAATCTTTTTCATTTTTCTTATCTATTTTCGAAAATTTCAAAAAATTATTCTTCAAAAATCTTTTTCTTAATTTTACATCATATTTTCGAAAATAACATCATCAATTAATGTTTTGATTCAAAAATTTCAAGTTTGTTACTTGCTTGTTAAGAAAGATTCAAACTTTGAGTTCTAGAATCATATCTTATGATTTCCTGTGAATCAAGTCATTAATTGTGATTTTAAAAATCAAATCTTTTTCAAAACTAATTTCAATCATATCTTTTCAAAAATATCTCTTTATCTTATCTTTTTCAAAATTTGATTTTAAAATATCCTTTCTAACTTCTTATCTTCTTATCTTTTCAAAAATTGATTTTCAAAATTTGTTTCAACTAACTAACTAACTTTTTGTTTGTTTCTTATCTTTTTCAAAACTACCTAACTAACTCTCTCTCTCTCTCTCTAATTTTCGAAAATATCTCCTTCTTTTTCAAAAAATTCTTTTTAATTAACTAATTATTTTAATTTTTGATTTTAATTTTCCAAAATTACTAACCTTTTTCAAAAAAAAAAAACTATTTTCGAAAATCACTAACTCTTTTTCAAAAATTATTTTCGAAAATCCTCTTTCTCTCTCATCTCCTTCTATTTATTTATTCATCTACTAACATCTCTCCCTCACTCACCAAAAATCCGAACCCTCTCTCTCTCTCTGAGTTCAGATTTTCTCTTCTTCTTTTCTTCTACTCACACAGGAACCTCTTTACCTGTGGTAAAAAGGATCCCTATTATTATTTTTCTGTCCCTCTTTTTCATATGAGTAGGAACAAGGACAAGAATATTCTTGTTGAAGTAGATCCAGAACCTGAAAGGACTCTGAAGAGGAAACTAAGAGAAGCTAAATTACAACAATCTAGCAAGCACCTTTCAGAAATTTTTGAACAGGAAGAGGAGATGGCAGCCGAAAATAATAATAATGCAAGGAGGATGCTTGCTGACTTTACTGCACCTAATTCCAATTTACATGGAAGAAGCATCTCCGTTCCTGCCATTGGAGCAAACAATTTTGAGCTGAAACCTCAATTAGTTTCTCTGATGCAGTAAAACTGCAAGTTTCATGGACTTCCATCTGAAGATCCTTTTCAGTTCTTAACTGAATTCTTCCAGATCTGTGATACTGTTAAGACTAATGGAGTAGATCCTAAAGTCTACAGGCTCATGCTTTTCCGTTTTGCTGTGAGAGACAGAGCTAGAATATGGTTGGACTCTCAACCTAAGGATAGCCTGAACTCTTGGGATAAGCTGGTCAAGGCTTTCTTAGCCAAGTTCTTTCCTCCTCAAAAGCTGAGTAAGCTTAGAGTGGATGTTCAGACCTTCAAATAGAAAGAAGGTGAATCCCTCTATGAAGCTTGGGAGAGATACAAAGAACTGACAAAAAAGTGTCCTTCTGACATGCTTTCAGAATGGACCATCCTGGATATATTCTATGATGGTCTATCTGAATTGGCTAAAATGTCATTGGATTCTTCTGCAGGTGGATCCATTCACCTAAAGAAAACGCCTGCAGAAGCTCAAGAACTCATTGACATGGTTGCTAATTGATGAGTATTTTGGTGAAAAATAAATTTCTCCCAAAACACACAAATCTAACCGGCAAGTGTACCGGGTCGTATCAAGTAATAAAAACTCACAGGAGTGAGGTCGATCCCACAGGGATTGAAGGATTGAGCAATTTTAGCTTAGTGGTTAATTTAGTCAAGCGAATCAAGATTTGGTTGAGTGTTTTGTGATTTGCAGAAATTAAATTGCATGGAAGTAAAGAGAACAGGGAATTAAAGTGCTGAATCTTAAAGAACAAGAAATTAAATAGCAGAAACTTAAAATGCAAGAAATGTAAATTACGGAATCTTAAAATGCAAGAAATGTAAACGGCTAGAATTGTAAAGGGAATTGGGGATTGGATTTGCAGAATTTAAACAAGGAAAAGTAAATTGCATCAAGCAGAGAAGTAGAAGAGGAGTGGGATCAAATTGGATCTTGAAGCAGAAAAGTAAATGAACATGAAAACAGTAAACAGAATGTAAATTGGAAGATTAGATCTCAGGACCCAGAGACTAGAAAACCAAGTCTAGATCTCAATGCCTTCCTAGATCCAACAAGAAATTGTAATTGAAATTTAAAGAAAGGTGATGAAGAGCAATTAACAGAAATTGAAATCCAATCAAACAGTAAATAAAGCAGTGAGATCCAAGGTTGAGATTGAAACAGAATTTCTTCAATTCTCCAACCCAAAATCCAAGACAATTTAATTGAAATTGAAAGCAAGAAAATGAAGAGGAAGAGAGTGGAATTCTCCTTCCCCAAGACAAAGAAATTAAAGATCACTCAATATCCAAAGCTCTCTGAAAACTATTATGAAAATTTCAAAAGAAAGCTCTCCGAAAACTTGAATTCTATCCTATTTATACACTTTCTTCCAATGATCTTCAAGCGTTGAGTTGGGCCTTTGCTCATGGTGGAATTGGGTTGAAAGAGGCCTTGGTTGATTGCTCTTGAAGTTTGGAGAAGAACCAAAGTGAACCAATTGAACCGGGTTTGAGTTTTGCAAAAGTTGGACCAAAAGTTTGAGCAAAAGTTAGGGGTCTAACTTTTGCTCCAACTTTTCATATCAGCTAACACCACTTTGCTGGTATGAACGTTGGTGCCAACGTTAGGGGTCTAACTTTGGCCCTAACGTTGGCCTTACCTTGAGTACTTGTGGCGCCAACGTTAGCCACCAAGTTAGGGGGCTAACGTTGGCGCAAACTTTTGCTCCTCCTTGTGATTTTCATGTGCCAACGTTAGCCACCAAGTTAGGGGGCTAACGTTGGCGCAAACTTTTGGTGCCCAGGGAGGTTTTCTTCATGCCAACGTTAGCCTCAAAGTTAGGGGTCTAACGTTGGCGCAAACTTTTGGTGCCCAGGGGTGATTTTCATGTGCCAACGTTAGCCTCAAAGTTAGGGGGCTAACGTTGGCGCAAACTTTTGGTACCCAGGGAGTGATTTTCAAGTTCCAACGTTAGCCTCCAAGTTAGGGGGCTAACTTTTCAACCAAAAGTTTGTGCAAAAGTTTGATGCTAACTTTAGGTCCAGCTTTTTGCTTCCTGGTTCAATTTCACTTATTCCATTGTCTTCTCTTTACTCCTAGCTATGCCTTCTTGCTTCAACCTTTCTCCAAGCTTTCTTCACCTATCATTAATCAACCAAACACATCAAAGCTATGCTTAAAATCATGAGATATTCATTATTTCATAATATGTGACAATTATAGTATAAAACCTCATGAAATAGCATGAATTCATACATGGTTGATTAAATCAAAGGAAACATGAAAATCTAGCTAATTGGCTTGCTTGTAGCTCAAGAAAGTGCATAATTCTAATGAAAACAAAAGAAAAAGACTATTTAAAATAGGCTAAGATGACTTGTCATCACAACACCAAACTTAAAGCTTGCTTGTCCTCAAGCAAGAAATGAATTATGCTCAGAGATTCTTTCAATTAAGATGGATTGAGGAACACTTGTAAAGTACAGTGAGTGAAGTGATCAAGTAACAGTGGGGTGAACTCTAAATCATATGCTCATGCAAGGGCTTCAGTGCTCACTAGTCCTTACATATTGGGAGTCGTAGGTCTTTAGGATTTTCATCCAAATGGTACCATGGAGATCTCTTTTATATGTAATCACCTTGAAGCAGCTTATAGTTTCTTTGCTTTGGCCTTGACTCTAAGTGTCATGTCTCAAAGCGGCTCTTTAAATAAGTTTTCAATCAATACTCCTAAACCAGTTGGTTTTAAGGTATTAGGTGTTAAAGCACCCCTAAGGATTTACTTGCTCAAGCCTCTTTCTTTGACACAACTCAACCACAAGCATTTACTAGGCTAACAACTCTTTGAGTCATTGTTTCTTCTTTCTTTTCTGCCTAGTAATTGATGCTCAGAGCCTTGGGCCATGTTCTTTTTTTGCTTTTGTATTTTCTTTATTTTCTTTTGTTTTGTTTGCTGCTTCTTGGATCAATAGATTTTTGAGAATCTCCACAATACTTCTTTGAACTTCATGTCCTGCCTATGAGCTCCCATGCAAGTTTTCACAAGCATGCAACCTCAATACATAATCATACAACTAGAACCACCACTTCTCCTAATCTTTTGCTTGCCTCAAAATTGTTTAATTCCTCAATCCTTCTTTTCAAAGAACTTTCATGTGATGCATTCTTGAAAATTGAGTGCAAACAAGTTTTGAAGATAAGAATGTTGTGAATGATCAAACATCTTGCTTATTGAATTATAAAGAAAAACTATGCAGGCAGGCAGGGGTATATAAAAAACTATACTATGCAGACAGGCAGGGCAATTAAGGATACAATCCAACTTGCAATAGCAGCAATATTTGATGTAAACAATCACTTAACAATACAACCTGTTGGAGTTCACTTGTTTTCCTTCTCATTACCATTGCTGGCCTTTATGTTCATCTTTTGTTTCTTTGGTTGATGATTCTTAATCCCTCCAAAGGCTTGTATGATGCTCTCCGGTTGGGTTGCCTCCCAACAAGCGCTCTTTTATTGTCACTAGCTTGACATTCTTGCTCTTTGATTATGGAGGCTGGAAATCATAATGCCTCAATTTTTCTCCTCTTGCTGTAGGATTTCTTTCCTCCATGACCTGCACAATCACAAACAATCCAAATGAAAATTGGATATTCTCATGCCAGAATGTAGTCAGAGGATTAGTTGACACCATGTGTCAAACAGTTGGTAAACTTGAGAGATTAATGAACGAAAATCACTTCTCTCGTTTATTTATCAAGCTATGAGAATCATATTCAGCAAGATAAACCAAGAAAACTTCACTCTATTGCTAAAGTGAGGTTTCAATTAGCTCAGGCAAAAATTCAAACAGTTAGTGTGTCAGTCAAAATTAAAGAAAAGTGCTTGATCTAGATCACCACCTCACTTAATCATTGTCAATCTAATCAATCCCCGGCAACGGCGCCAAAAACTTGATGAGTATTTTGGTGAAAAATAAATTTCTCCCAAAACACACAAATCTAACCGGCAAGTGTACCGGGTCGTATCAAGTAATAAAAACTCACGGGAGTGAGGTCGATCCCACAGGGATTGAAGGATTGAGCAATTTTAGCTTAGTGGTTAATTTAGTCAAGCGAATCAAGATTTGGTTGAGTGTTTTGTGATTTGCAGAAATTAAATTGCATGGAAGTAAAGAGAACAGGGAATTAAAGTGCTGAATCTTAAAGAACAAGAAATTAAATAGCAGAAACTTAAAATGCAAGAAATGTAAATTGCGGAATCTTAAAATGCAAGAAATGTAAACGGCTGGAATTGTAAAGGGAATTGGGGATTAGATTTGCAGAATTTAAACAAGGAAAAGTAAATTGCATCAAGCAGAGAAGTAGAAGAGGAGTGGGATCAAATTGGATCTTGAAGCAGAAAAGTAAATGAACATGAAAACAGTAAACAAAATGTAAATTGGAAGATTAGATCTCAGGACCCAGAGACTAGAAAACCAAGTCTAGGTCTCAATGCCTTCCTAGATCCAACAAGAAATTGTAATTGAAATTTAAAGAAAGGTGATGAAGAGCAACTAACAGAAATTGAAATCCAATCAAACAGTAAATAAAGCAGTGAGATCCAAGGTTGAGATTGAAACAGAATTTCTTCAATTCTCCAACCCAAAATCCAAGACAATTGTAATTGAAATTGAAAGCAAGAAAATGAAGAGGAAGAGAGTGGAATTCTCCTTCCCCAAGACAAAGAAATTAAAGATCACTCAATATCCAAAGCTCTCTGAAAACTATTATGAAAATTTCAAAAGAAAGCTCTCCGAAAACTTGAATTCTATCCTATTTATACACTTTCTTCCAATGATCTTCAAGCGTTGAGTTGGGCCTTTGCTCATGGTGGAATTGGGTTGAAAGAGGCCTTGGTTGATTGCTCTTGAAGTTTGGAGAAGAACCAAAGTGAACCAATTGAACCGGGTTTGAGTTTTGCAAAAGTTGGACCAAAAGTTTGAGCAAAAGTTAGGGGTCTAACTTTTGCTCCAACTTTTCATATCAGCTAACACCACTTTGCTGGTATGAACGTTGGTGCCAACGTTAGGGGTCTAACTTTGGCCCTAACGTTGGCCTTACCTTGAGTACTTGTGGCGCCAACGTTAGCCACCAAGTTAGGGGGCTAACGTTGGCGCAAACTTTTGCTCCTCCTTGTGATTTTCATGTGCCAACGTTAGCCACCAAGTTAGGGGGCTAACGTTGGCGCAAACTTTTGGTGCCCAGGGAGGTTTTCTTCATGCCAACGTTAGCCTCAAAGTTAGGGGTCTAACGTTGGCGCAAACTTTTGGTGCCCAGGGGTGATTTTCATGTGCCAACGTTAGCCTCAAAGTTAGGGGGCTAACGTTGGCGCAAACTTTTGGTACCCAGGGAGTGATTTTCAAGTTCCAACGTTAGCCTCCAAGTTAGGGGGCTAACGTTGGGGCTAACTTTGCAACCACAAGTTTGTGCAAAAGTTTGATGCTAACTTTAGGTCCAGCTTTTTGCTTCCTGGTTCAATTTCACTTATTCCATTGTCTTCTCTTTACTCCTAGCTATGCCTTCTTGCTTCAACCTTTCTCCAAGCTTTCTTCACCTATCATTAATCAACCAAACACATCAAAGCTATGCTTAAAATCATGAGATATTCATTCTTTCATAATATGTGACAATTATAGTATAAAACCTCATGAAATAGCCTGAATTCATACATGGTTGATTAAATCAAAAGAAACATGAAAATCTAGCTAATTGGCTTGCTTGTAGCTCAAGAAAGTGCATAATTCTAATGAAAACAAAAGAAAAAGACTATTTAAAATAGGTTAAGATGACTTGTCATCACAAATAACCAGTTCATGTACACTTCTGAGAAGAATCCTGTGAGTAATGGGACGCCTATGAAGAAGGGAGTTCTTGAAATTGATACTCTGAATGCCATACTGGCTCAGAATAAAATATTGACTCAGCAAGTCAATATGATTTCTCAGAGTCTGAATGGAATGCAAGCTGCATCCAACAGTACTCAAGAGGCATCTTCTGAAGAAGAAGCTTATGATCTTGAGAACCCTGCAATAGCAGAGGTGAATTACATGGGTGAACCATATGGAAACACCTATAATCCCTCATGGAGAAATCACCCAAATCTCTCATGGAAGGATCAACAAAAGCCTCAACAAGGCTTTAATAATGGTGGAAGAAACAGGTTTAGCAATAGCAAGCCTTTTCCATCATCTTCTCAGCAACAGACAGAGAACTCTGAACAAAACACCTCTAATTTAGCAAACTTAGTCTCTGATCTATCCAAGGCCACTGTAAGTTTCATGAATGAAACAAGGTCCTGAATTAGAAATTTAGAGGCACAAGTGGGCCAGCTGAGTAAAAGGATCACTGAAATCCCTCCTAGTACTCTCCCAAGCAATACAGAAGAAAATCCAAAAGGAGAGTGCAAGGCCATTGAAATGACCATCATGGCCGAACCCAAGGAGGAAGGGGAGGATGTGAATCCCAAGGAGGAAGACCTCCTTGGACGTCCAGTGATCAGTAAGGAGTTTCCCTTTGAGGAACCAAATAAATCTGAGGCTCATCTAGAGACCATAGAGATTCCATTGAACCTCCTTATGCCATTCATGAGCTCTGATGAGTATTCCTCTTCTGAAGAGAATGAGGATGTTACTGAAGAGCAAGTTGCCAAGTTCCTTGGTGCAATCATGAAGCTGAATGCCAATTTATTTGGTAATGAGACTTGGGGAGATGAACCTCCCCTGTTCACCAATGAACTAAATGCATTGGATCAACTGAGATTGCCTCAGAAGAAACAGGATCCTGGAAAGTTCCTAATACCTTGTACCATAGGTACCATGACCTTTGAAAAGGCTCTATGTGACCTTGGGTCAGGAATAAACCTCATGCCCCTCTCTGTAATGGAGAAACTGTGAATCTTTGGGGTGCAAGTTGGTAAAATCTCATTAGAGATGGCAGACAATTCAAGAAAACAGGCTTATGGACAAGTAGAGGACGTGTTAGTAAAGGTTGAAGGCCTTTACATCCCTGATGATTTCATAGTCCTAGATACTGGGAAGGATGAAGATGAATCCATCATCCTTGGAAGACCCTTCCTAGCCACAGCAAGAGCTGTGATTGATGTTGACAGAGGTGAATTAGTCCTTCAATTGAATGAGGACTCCCTTGAATTTAAAACTCAAGGTCATCATTCTGTATACATGGAAAAGAGGCACAGTAAGCTTCTCTCAAAACAGAGTCAACCAGAGCCCCCACAGTCAAACTCTAAGTTTGGTGTTGAACTCCCATATCCAAACTCTAAGTTTGGTGTCGGGGAGTCTCAACAATGCTCTGAACATCTGTGAGGCTCCATGAGAGCCCACTGTCAAGCTATTGACATTAAAGAAGCGCTTGTTGAGAGGCAACCCAATTTTTATTTATCTAATTTTTATTTTCATTTTTTTCATGTTTTATTAGGTTCATGATCATGTGGAGTCACAAAATAAATATAAAAATTGAAAACGGAATCAAAAACAGCAGAAGAAAAATCACACCCTGGAGGAGGATCCCACTGGTGTTTAAACGCCAGTAAGGAGCATCTGTCTGGCGTTCAACGCCAGAACAGAGCATGTTTCTGGCGTTGAACGCCAGAAACAAGCAGCATCCTGGCGTTTAGACGTTAGAAATGCACAGTGAAGAAGAGCTGGCGCTGAACGCCAGAAACAAGCATCTGGCTAGCGTTAAACGCCAGAAATATGCTGCATCTGGGCATTGAACGCCCAGAACAAGCATCAATTCGGTGTTTAAACGCCAGAATTGCATGCAAAGGCATTTTACATGCCTAATGGGTGCAGGGATGCAAATCCTTGACACCTCAGGATCTATGGACCCCACAGGATCCCCACCTACCACCACTCACTCTCTTCCCTCTTCTCAATGTTCATCCTCTCTTCCCAATAAACACTCTTCTCCAAAACTCTTCACCAATCACCTCAATCTCTCTTCCCTATCACTACTTCACCACTCACATCCATCCACTCTTCCCCATAAACCTACCACATAAACTCCACCTACCTTCAAAATTCAAAATCAATTTTCCACCCAAAACCCACCCTTATGGCCGAACCTTACCCCCCCTCCCTTCCCTATATATAGCCCTTCATTCTTCCTCATTTTCACACAACACAACCCTCTCTTCCCTTCTTGGCAGAATACACCTCTCCCTCATCTTCTCCATATTTTCTTCTTCTTCTTCATCTATTCTTTCTTCTCTTGCTCGAGGGCGAGCAATATTCTAAGTTTGGTGTGGTAAAAGCATAAGCTTTTTGTTTTTCCATTACCATTGATGGCACCCAAGACCGGAGAATCCTCTAGAAAAGGGAAAGGGAAGACAAAAGCTTCCACCTCCGAGTCATGGGAGATGGAAAGATTCATCTCCAAAGCTCATCAAGACCACTTCTATGATGTTGTGGCCAAGAAGAAGGTGATCCCCGAGGTCCCTTTCAAGCTCAAGAGAAAAGAGTATCCGGAGATCCGACATGAAATCCAAAGAAGAGTTTGGGAAGTTCTAACAAACCCCATCCAACAAGTCGGAATTCTAATGGTTCAAGAGTTCTATGCTAATGCATGGATCACAAGGAACCATGATCAAAGTAAGAACCCGAACCCAAAGAATTATCTCACCATGGTTCGGGGGAATTACTTAGATTTTAGTCCGGAAAATGTAAGGTTGGCGTTCAACTTGCCGATGATGGAAGAGAACGCACGCCCCTACACAAGGAGAGTCAACTTTGATCAAAGGTTGGACCAAGTCCTCATGGACATATGTGTGGAAGGAGCTCAATGGAAGATTGACTCAAAAGGCGAACCGGTTCAACTGAGAAGACTGGACCTTAAGCCTGTAGCTAGAGGATGGTTGGAGTTCATTCAACGCTCAATCATTCCCACTAGTAACCGGTCTGAAGTTACTATAGACCGGGCCATCATGATCCATAGCATCATGATTGGAGAAGAGGTGGAGGTTCATGAGATTATACCTCAAGAACTCTACAAGGTGGCTGACAAGTCCTCCACTATGGCAAGGTTAGCTTTTCCTCACCTCATTTGCCATCTATGCAATTCGGCTGGGATTGACATAGAAGGAGACATTCCCATTGAGGAAGAGAAGCCCATCACTAAGAAAAGGATGGAGCAAACAAGAGAGCCCATTCATGGAGCTCAAGAGACGCATGAAGCTCATCACCATGAGATCCTGGAGATGCCTCAAATGCATTTTCCTCCACAAAATTATTGGGAGCAAATCAACACCTCCCTAGGAGAATTAAGTTCCAACATGGGACAATTAATGGTGGAACATCAAGAGCACTCCATCATCCTTCATGAAATTAGAGAAGATCAAAAAGCAATGAGGGAGGTGCAACAAAGACAAGGAAGAGACATAGAAGAGCTCAAGGACATCATTGGTTCCTCAAGAAGGAAACGCCACCATCACTAAGGTGGATTCATTCCTTGTTCTTACATTCTCTGTTTTTCGTTTTTTTATGTTAAGTGCTTATCCATGTTTGTGTCTTATTACATGATCATTAGTATTTAGTAACTTTGTCTTAAAGTTATGAATGTCCTTTGAATCCATCACCTCTCTTAAATGAAAACTATTTTAATTCAAAAGAACAAGAAGTACATGAGTTTCAAATTTATCCTTGAACTTAGTTTAATTATATTGATGTGGTGACAATACTTTTTGTTTTCTGAATGAATGCTTGAACAGTGCATATATCTTTTGAAGTTGTTGTTTAAGAATGTTAAATATGTTGGCTCTTGAAAGAATGATGACAAGGAGACATGTTATTTGATAATCTGAAAAATCATAAAATTGATTCTTGAAGCAAGAAAAAGCAGCAAAAAAACAAAGCTTGCAGAAAAAAAAATGGCGAAAAAAAATAGAAAAAAAAAAGCAAGCAGAAAAAGCCAAAAGCTCTTAAAACCAAGAGGCAAGAGGAAAAAGCCAGTAACCCTTAAAACCAAAAGGCAAGGGTAATAAAAAGGATCCCAAGGCTTTGAGCATCAGTGGATAGGAGGACCTAAAGGAATAAAATCCTGGCCTAAGCGGCTAAACCAAGCTGTCCCTAACCATGTGCTTGTGGCGTGAAGGTGTCAAGTGAAAACTTGAGACTGAGCGGTTAAAGTCAAGGTCCAAAGCAAAAAAAAAAAAAAGAGAGTGTGCTTAAGAACCCTGGACACCTCTAATTGGGGACTTTAGCAAAGCTGAGTCACAATCTAAAAAGGTTCACCCAATTATGTGTCTGTGGCATTTATGTATCCGGTGGTAATACTGGAAAACAAAGTGCTTAGGGCCACGGCCAAGACTCATAAAGTAGCTGTGTTCAAGAATCAACATACTGAACTAGGAGAATCAATAACACTATCTGAACTCTAAGTTCCTATAGATGCCAATCATTCTGAACTTCAATGGATAAAGTGAGATACCAAAACTATTCAAGAGGCAAAAAGCTACAAGTCCCGCTCATTTGATTGGAGCTATGTTTCATTGATAGTTTGGAATTTATAGTATATTCTCTTCTTTTTATCCTATTTGATTTTCAGTTTCTTGGGGACAAGCAACAATTTAAGTTTGGTGTTGTGATAAGCGGATAATTTATACGCTTTTTGGCATTGTTTTTAGTATGTTTTTAGTAGGATCTAGCTACTTTTAGCGATGTTTTCATTAGTTTTTATGTTAAATTCATATTTCTGGACTTTACTATGAGTTTGTGTGTTTTTTTATGATTTCAGGTATTTTCTGGCTGAAATTGAGGGACTTGAGCAAAAACCAGATTCAGAGGTAGAAGAAGGACTGCTTGATGCTGTTGGATTCTGACCTCCCTGCACTCAAAGTAGATTTTCTGGAGCTACAGAACTCATAATGGAGCTCTTTCAATTGCGTTGGAAATTAGACATCCAGGGCTTTCCAGCAATATATAATAGTCCATACTTTGACCGAGTTTAGATGACGTAAAAGGGCGTTGAACGCCAGTTCTACGCTGCTGTCTGGAGTTAAACGCCAGAAACACGTCACAAGCCAGAGTTGAACGCCAGAAATATATTACAAACTGGCGTTCAACTCCAAGATTGACCTCTACATGTGTAACATTCAAGCTCAGCCCAAGCACACACCAAGTGGGCCCCGGAAGTGGATTTATGCATCAATTACTTACTTCTGTAAACCCTAGTAACTAGTTTCGTATAAATAGGACTTTTTACTATTGTATTAAACATCTTTGGATGATCTTTGATCAGTTTTATGCTATCTTAGACTTTCATGGGGGCTGGCCATTCGGCCATGCCTGAACCATTATCACTTATGTATTTTCATATGGTAGAGTTTCTGCACTCCATAGATTAAGGTGTGGAGCTCTGCTGTTCCTTAAAGATTAATGCAAAGTACTACTATTTTTCTATTCAATTCAACTTATTCCGCTTCTAAGATATTCATTCGTACTTCAACCTGAATGTGATGAACGTGACAGTCATCATCATTCCCCCACGAACGCGTGCCTGACAACCACTTCCGTTCCACCTTAGATTGAATGAGTATCTCTTGGATCTCTTAATCAGAATCTTCGTGGTATAAGCTAGATTGATGGCGGCATTCATGAGAGTCCGGAAAGTCTAAACCTTGTCTGTGGTATTCCGAGTAGGACTCTGGGATTGAATGACTGTGACGAACTTCAAACTCGCGAGTGCTGGGCATAGTGACAGACGCAAAAGGAGGGTGAATCCTATTCCAGTATGATCGAAAACTTCAGATGATTAGCCATGCTGTGACAGAGCATTTGGACCATTTTCACAAGAGGATAGAATGCAGCCATTGACAAGGGTGATGCCTCCAGACGATTAGCCATGCAGTGACAGCACATCGGACCATTTTCCAGAGAGGATTAAAAGTAGCCATTGACAACGGTGATGTCCTTACATAAAGCCAGCCATGGAAAGGAGTAAGACTGATTGGATAAAAACAGCAGGAAAGCAGAGGTTCAGAGGAACGAAAGCATCTCTATACACTTATCTGAAATTCTCACCAATGATATACATAAGTGTTTCTATCCTTATTTTCTATCTATTTATTATTTATGTTTGAAAACTCCATAACTATTTTATATCCGCCTGACTGAGATTTACAAGGTGACCATAGCTTGCTTCATACCAACAATCTCCGTGGGATCGACCCTTACTCACGTAAGGTTTATTACTTGGACGACCCAGTGCACTTGCTGGTTAGTTGTATCGAAGTTGTGAATGAAAAACGATTTATTAAGACGTGCGTACAGAGTTTCTGGCGTCGTTGCCTGAGATCACGATTTCGTGCACCATTAACGTAACTCATCTTGGGCTAGGAATGTTAGTGCAAAAGGTGATTGTCACTAATGTTCTCGAACCCACATTTTCACTTAATGTTAACGCCACTAACGTCCTAGCCAAAGTCCATACCTACTTCACACTTTCTCTGCAAGTAAAGCTGAGGCCACTGAAGATTCCAAACTGCTTCAACTCAAGATCCAAAGGCCCATATCCAAGACTTGAAGGGCCAACTGGAAGATCAGAAGAGTAGTATATATAGGGGTAGTTTTGAACTAGAGAGGAGCTTTTGGATTGAGAGGACTACTCTCTGTATAATTTTACTTTCTCTGCAACTTCTAGTTTTACTTCAGAATGTTCTCTCCATCTTTGCTTTCCATTCCCAGAGCCATGAACAACTAAACCCCTTTCATTGGGTTAGGGAGCTCTGTTGTAATTTGATGGATCAATAATAGTTTTCATTATTCTTCTTCTTTTTTTCTCTTGATTTCACTTGAAAGTTTTCAATCTTCATCCAATTGGATAGTTGTCTTGGAAAATAAACTATTCATACTTGGATCTCTTCTGAACCTTGGAAGAGGAATGAAGAGATTATGCTAGAAATGCTTTCTCATGTTAGACCAAATTGGGGTTTGGGCGGATATGGTGACATATAATTCTCCCATTACTTTGATTTGGAAATACATGTGGTATAATCAGTGACCGCACCTCATCTCTTCTCATGAGCAATTAGACCAAGGAATTGGCTATTGATAAAGATTTTAGAGATTGAGTTACCAAGGAATTGGAATTCAATAACTTAAGATTGCCAAGGAGATCAATGAATGCATTGATTGAGGAAGAGATGAAAATGAACTTGATCCGGAGAACGCAACATCTCCTAAGCCCAATGAATTCCCCATTTCTGATCTTACCCATTCTCTTTAGTTTCTGCCATTTACTTTCATGCTAAATTCCCCATTCCCCATTTAAGATTCTATAATTTACTTTCCGTCATTTATTTTCAGCTCTTTATTTCCAGCATTTACATTTTCTGCTATTTACTTTTCCACCATTTAATTTCCTGCAACTCTCAAACCAAATTCTGCTTAGCTCAACTAGAATATTCCTCCAATTAAATTTGCTTGACCAATCAATCCCTGTGGGATTCGGCCTCACTCTATTGTGAGTTTTTACTTGACGACAATTCAGTATACTTGCCGAGGGAAATCTGTTGAGAGACAAGTTTCCGTTCATCAAGTTTATGGCACCGTTGCTGGGGATTGATTTTGTATCAACAATGATTAAATTGGTGGATAACTAGATTGAGCACTTTTCTTTTGTTTGATTTAATTCCATCTGAGTAATTTACTTTTAGTTTTAGTTATTTCCTTCCCTTTACCTCTCACCCATTTGTGGTGCTATCTGCATATCATATTTTTTTACTATTTAATTCACTGACCCACTAACTGTTTGATATATTACATCACTCACACTAACAGCATTTCTGCAGAAAATACTGTCTGCATCTATCCTTCTTGCTTTTTCCTTATTGGTTGTATGACAGGAAGAAGCGGGGCTTCAACTTCCTTTGATTCTGAACCTGAGAGGACCTTCCTTAGATTAAGGAGGGAAGCAAGAGGAAAGAGAGTAGTTAGTACGGAGGAAGAAGAGGAGTATTTTAAACCATACATGGATGAGAATATGGAGAACCGTCATGAAGAAGATGCTCACAACTATGGCAGAGAAGGCCCAGTGTATCATGCTGGGCAAGAGAGAAGAGTTCTAGGATCCTACATCAATCCAAACCCAGGAAACTGTGGAAGTAGCATCCAAAAGCCAACCATACATGCCAACAACTTTGAACTAAAGCCACAGCTCATCACCCTTATTTAGAACAACTGTTCATTCGGAGGAAGTGTTCAAGAAGATCCCAATCAACATCTAACCACCTTCCTGAGGATATGTGACACTGTGAAGTCTAATGGTGTTCATCCTGACACCTACAGACTACTTCTATTCCCCTTCTCACTCAAGGACAAGGCATCTAAATGGCTGGAATCCTTCCCAAAGGGGAGTTTAGCAACCTGGGAAGATGTGGTGAACAAATTCTTGGCAAGATTCTATCCTCCTCAACGGATGAACAGGTTGAGAGCTGAGGTACAAACCTTCAGACAGCAATATGGTGAGACTCTATATGAAGCATGGGAGAGGTTTAAAGACTTGACAAGAAGATGCCCGCTAGATATGTTCAACAAATGGCTATAGTTGCACATTTTCTATGTAGGTCTTTCTTATGAGTCAAAGAAGGCAGTAAACCACTCATCCGGGGGATCTCTGAACAAGAAGAAGACTATTGAAGAAGCCATAGATGTCATTGAGACTGTAGCTGATAATGACTACTTCTATGATTCTGAAAGAGGCAACACTAGAGGAGTAATGGAGCTGAACAATATGGATGCACTGCTAGCTCAAAACAAGATGATTACCAAGCAATTGGCTGACCTCACCAAGAAGATGGAGAGGAATCAAGTAGCTGCAATCACCTCTTCAGCAGCAACTCAATAAGGAGTGAATGAAGAAGCAGAGGGTAGTCAGGAGCAAGCCAACTACATTGGAAATTCACCTAGGCAGAACCATGACCCATACTCCAAAACGTATAATCTTGGCTGGAGGAACCACCCAAACTTTGGGTGGGGAAATCAACAAGACCAAGGCCAAGATCAGAGACGCCACAACCCCAACAACAATGCAGCTCACCAACATCCCACACAGAGATCATATCAGCACTCACCTAACAACACATCTCAACATCCATACCAAAGCCAAAATAGCCCTTCTCATCCCTCCAATCTCAACTCTCCATCATCGGAAGAAAGACTATCAAGGATTGAGACTCTACTTGAAGGCATATGCAAGGAAATCCAAGATAGTAAGGTGTTCCGAGAGGAAGTGCGATCCAACATGCAGAATCAAGACGCTGCCATCAAGAAACTTGAGACACAAATTGGCTACCTATTTCAGCAAGCTCCCAGCCATGACCTTCACAGTAACATTGAACCAAATCGGAGGGAGGAGTGTCATGCTATCACCCTCAGAAGTGGAAAGGAATTGAGGGAGACTTCCAAGCAACCACAAGAGAAGATGCAATTGGAAGAAAGGAGGAACAAAATGAAGTTCAAGTCCCCACCTCCAATGCACATCCAAAGGGAGAAGAGCTGAGGCCATTGATGCACGGAAAGCTTGTCTCATAACAAATTTCCTTCGGCAAGTGTACCGAATTTGTCGTCAAGTAAAAACTCATAATAGAGTGAGGTTGAATCCCACAAGGATTGATTGATCAAGCAACTTTAATTATAGGAATGTTCTAGTTGAGCGAATCAGAATTTTGAGTTGAGAATTACAGAAAATTAAATGGCGGGAAAGTAAATAACAGAAAAGTAAATGCCAGAAATAAGAAGCGGAATGTAAATGACGGAAAGTAAATTGCAGAATCTTAAATGGGAATGGGGTAATTGCTCATAAAAGTAAATGACAAAAATTAAAGAGAATGGGTGAGATCAGAAATGGGAGTTCATTGGGCTCAGGAGATGTTGCATTCTCCGGATCAATTTCATTTCCATCTCTTCCTCAATCAATGCACTCATTGATCTCCTTGGCAATCTTAAGTGATTGAATTACAATTTCTTGTAATTCAATCTCTCAAATCTTGATCAATAGCCAATTCCTCGGTCAATTGCTCATGAGAAGAGATGAAGTATGGTCACTGATTATACCACATGCATTTCCCAAATCAAGTGTTGAGAGGATTATAGTCACATATCCATCCAAACCTAATTTGGTCCAGCATGAGAAAGCATTTCTAGCATGATCTCTTCATTCCTCTTTCAAGGTTCAGAAGAGATCCAAGTTTGAATAGCTTCTTTTCCAAGATAACTACCCAATTGGATGAAGATCGAAAGCTTTCAAGTAAAATCAAGAGAAAAGATAGAAGAAGAATAATGAAAACTAGTATTGATCCATTAAATTACAACAGAGCTCCCTAACCCAATGAAAGGGGTTTAGTTGTTCATAGCTCTGGAAAATGAAAACAAAATGGAGAATACATTATGAAACTAGAAGTGTAGAGAAAGTAAAATATAGAGAGTAGTTCTATGCCCAGAGGCTCCCTATATTTTCCAACTCCCAAAATAATTCAAAGCTACTCCTATATATACTACTCTTCTACTCTTCTAGTTGGCTCTTCAAGTCTTGGGTCTTGGCCTTTGGATCTTGAGTTTGAAGCAGTTATCTTTTTCATTGGGCTTGGCTTTACTTGCAGAGAGAAAGTGTGAAGTGGGCAGAGACTTTAGCTCAGGACGTTAGTGGTGTTAACGTTCAGTGAAAATATGGGTTCAAGAACGTTAGTGACATTAAACTTTTTCACTAATGTTCCTCACCCAAGTAAGAGCCACGTTAACCTCAACGTTAGTGGCACAAACGTTGCCACTAACGTTGCCTCTTTGTCCTTCGCGCACGTTATTGGGACTCAACTTTCCCAATAACGTTGAGAAGCCTCCCCCTTCCCTACGTTAGAGTCCACGTTAACTTAGTTAACGTGGCTCTTTTAACGTATGCTTGCCAACCTTCGAGAACGTTAGTGACACTTAACATTGTCACTAACGTTCCAATGTGCCCCTTAGCTCCCACGTTAGAGTCCACGTTAACTAGGTTAACGTGGCTTCTAACGTGGCTGTGCTAGCCATCTCCAACGTTAGTGACAAAGTTGAATGTCACTAACTTTGGCTCATCATCCCTCTCCTCACGTTAGCTTCCACGTTAACTAAGTTAACGTGGGAGTTAACGTGGCTCATTGTGGCTTGTGTTGGCTCCTTCCAACGTTAGTGACAATGTTTGGTGTCACTAACGTTGTCGACAACCTTTCTTCTTCACGTTAACTTCCACATTAACTAGGTTAACGTGGGAGTTAACGTGGCTTCTTGGGGAGAGTGTGTGTTCATCCCAACGTTAGTGACAATATTTGGTGTCACTAATGTTGTCGACCACCTAGTTTCTTCACGTTAGCTTCCACGTTAACTAGGTTAACGTGGGAGTTAACGAGGCTTCTTGTGACTTGGCCAACGTTAGTGAGAAAGTTGAATGACACTAACGTTGGCTTCACCTTTTCTTCTTAACGTTAGAGGCCACGTTAACTAAGTTAACGTGGCAACTAACGTGGCCACTTATGAGCTTGGTCCAACGTTAGTGATAATGTTAAGTGTCACTAACGTTGGCTCTATTTCTTTTCTTCCACGTTAGAGTTCACGTTAGCTTAGTTAACGTGACTCTTAACGTGGGCAATGATGGCTTCTAGAGCGTTATTGGCAATGACTTTTCTCATTAACTTTGCAAGTTACTCCCATTCCACGTTAGTGTCAACGTTAGTGTAACTAACGTTGCCACTAATGTGGTTCTTCTTTGCTTCCTTTGTCCTGAAATCAAGCAATAAAGTGCATCAAAGTTCTAGTCCAAGTCATGGGAAATGCAACATCCAATTTGTCATTAAATTCGTGCAAAATCCTCATAAAATCATGTAAAGTGCACAATGTATGCTTGAATCAAGATGTAAGTGAGTATCTACCCAAAACTAGCTTATTTCCTAAGTAAATGCATGAAACTACCCTAAAAATAGTAAAGAAAAGGTCAATGAAACTGGCCAAAATGCCCTGGCATCAGCCATATATTCCGAAAGCCCTATATCCTCAACAATTGAGGAAGAAGAGGGATGACAGCCAGTTCTCCAGATTTTTAGAAATTTTCAAAAAACTACAGATTAACATACCCTTTGCTGAAGCAATAGAGCAAATGCCACTCTATGCCAAGTTCTTGAAGGAGTTGATGACCAAGAAGAGAAGCTGGAAGAACAACGATACTGTGATACTAACCGAAGAATGTAGTGCTATCATTCAGCATAAACTGCCCCATAAATTGAAGGATCCTGGGAGCTTCCAGATTCCCTGTATTGTAGGAGAAATAACAGTGGAAAAGGCTCTATGTGATTTAGGAGCCAGCATAAATCTGATGTCTGTAGCTATGATGAGAAAAATGAAGATTGAGGAGGCCAAACCAACAAAAATGGCCTTGCAATTGGCAGACCGATCATTCAAGTTTCCTCACGGCATAGTGGAAGACTTGCTAGTGAAGGTAGGAGACTTTATCTTTCCAACAGACTTTGTAGTGTTAGACATGAAGGAAGGAGCTAAGGCTTCTATCATCTTGGGTAGACCATTCTTAGCTACTGCCGGAGCTGTCATCGATGTCCAAAAGGGCGAACTTACCCTTAGACTACACAATGAAACAATAATGATCAATGTGTTCAAGGCCATGAACTACCCATAGGAACCATTGGGAGAATGTATGAGGTTGGACTCACTGGAAGATGTAGTACAAGAGACTTTTGAAGAAGAAGAACTTGAGGAGTTAACAGAAGAGGAGGAATCAGCATCAAGCGAAGAAGCTGCAACAGCTGAGATTCAGGTTCAAGGCACAATAGAGGAGAAGAATGAAAAAAAAGAAGCACCCAAACTTGAACTGAAGGCACTACCACCCACTCTCAAGTATGCATATCTAGGGAAAAATGAAAGTTATCCAGTGATCATAAACTCATCTCTCAGCCAAGAACAAGAGGAGGAGCTACTCCAAGTGTTAAAAAGGCATAAGGAGGCCATTGGATGGACCCTTGCTAACTTGAAGGGAATCAGTTCGGCCATATGCATGCATAAGATACTGTTGGAAGATGATGCCAAACCATCCATTCAACCCCAAAGGAGGCTGAATCCAGTCATGAAGGAAGTGGTACAGAAAGAAGTCATGAAGTTGTGGCAAGGAGGGGTGATCTATCCGATCTCAGACAGCCCTTGGGTCAGCCCTGTGCAAGTTGTCCCAAAGAAAGGAGGAATCACTGTAGTCCCCAATGAGAAGAACGAACTAATCTCTACAAGGACCGTCACAGGATGGCAGATGTCCATAGACTACAGAAAATTCAATGAAGCTACACGAAAAGATCATTTCCCCCTTCCTTTCATGGATCAAATGCTGGAAAGACTTGCAGGACACGCATATTACTGTTTTCTCGATGGTTATTCAGGATATAACCAAATAGTGGTTGATCCAATAGACCAAGAGAAAACCTCCTTCACTTTCCCATATGGAGTGTTTGCCTACAGGCACATGCCATTTGGGCTATGCAATGCGCCTGCAACTTTCCAACGCTGCATGCTCTCCATTTTCTCAGATATGATAGAAAAATTCATCGAAGTCTTTATGGATGACTTCTCAGTATTCAGAGATTCCTTTCCTAATTGCCTAAATCACCTGGCCCTGGTATTGAAAAGATGTCAAGAGACTAATTTGGTTTTGAACTGGGAGAAATGTCACTTTATGGTGACAGGAGGAATAGTTCTTGGCCATAAGGTTTCTAACCAAGGCATTGAGGTTGACAGAGCTAAAGTGGAACTCATTGAAAAATTACCCCCACCAAGTGATGTTAAGGCAATTAGGAGTTTTCTAGGACATGCTGGCTTTTACAGAAGGTTTATTAAAGATTTTTCAAAGATACCAAAGCCTTTAAGCAATCTCCTTGTATCTGATACACCATTTATCTTTGATGAAAAGTGCATGCTAGCATTCGAAAACTTGAAAAAGAGGCTATCCTCTACCCCTATCATTTCCCCACCTAATTGGAATTTACCATTTGAACTGATGTGCGATGCATCTGATTTCGCAATTGGGGCAGTGTTAGGACAGAGGAAAGATAACTTGGTCCATGTGATATACTATGCCAGCAAAGTCCTCAATGATACTCAAAGAAACTATACCACTACTGAAAAGGAGTTGCTGGCAATAGTTTTTGCATTTGACAAGTTTAGATCATACCTAATTGATGCCAAAGTGATTGTCTTCACAGACCACACAGCACTTAAATATTTATTTGCCAAGCAAGAATCAAAACCAAGACTAATAAGATGGATCTTATTGTTGCAGGAATTCAATATTGAAATCAGAGACAAGAAAGGAGTGGAGAACAAGGTAGCAGATCACCTATCCAGAATCCCTCATGATAAAGGAGAAACACATAATACAAATGTAAATGAGTTCTTCCCAGATGAACAGTTGATGACGATTCACAGAGCACCCTGGTTTGCAGATATTGCCAATTTTAAGGCAACTGGGGCTATACCTCCAGAAATTAACAAACATCAAAAAAGAAAGCTCATCAACGACGCAAAGTATTTTGTTTGGGATGAACCATATCTCTTCAAGAAGTGTTCAGATGAAACCCTAAGAAGATGTGTTTCGGAAGAAGAAGAACGAGAGGTCTTGTGGAACTGCCACGGCTCGTGCTATGGAGGCCATTTTGGAGGGGATAGAACTGCGGCCAAGGTGTTACCAAGCGAATTCTTTTGGCCCACCCTATTCAAGGATGCCAAAGAACTAGTAAAGAACTGCAATGAATGTCAAAGTGTTGGAAACCTACCCAAAAGAAATGAGATGCCACAGGATTTAATCTTAGAACTGGAACTGTTTGATGTGTGGGGAATCGATTTCATGGGACCATTCCCAACCTCATATTCAAACAAGTACATCTTGGTAGCAGTGGATTACGTTTCCAAGTGGGTAGAGGCTATTGCAACCCCAATGAATGACAATAAAGTGGTCATGAACTTCCTCAGAAAGAACATCTTTAGCCGGTTCGGAGTCCCACGAGCACTCATTAGTGATGGAAGGAGCCATTTTTGTAACAGACCACTAGAAGTTCTCCTCCTACGATACGGAGTAAAACACAAGGTTGCCACACCTTACCACCCCCAAACCAGTGGGCAAACCGAGATATCTAACAGAGAGCTAAAAAGGATCCTGGAAAAGACTGTAAGACCATCAAGAAAGGATTGGTCGAAAAAGCTGGATGATGCTCTTTGGGCATACAGAACGACATTCAAAACACCAATCGGGATGTCCCTATATCAACTGGTGTATGGAAAGGCCTGTCATTTACCATTGGAGTTGGAACACAAAGCCCTCTGGGCTCTCAAGCTACTAAATTTTGATAGCGTTGCTACTGGTGAAAAGAGGGTCTTGCAGCTGCAGGAAATGGAGGAATTCAGATCTCAAGCCTATGAAAATGCCAAAATTTATAAAGAAAAGGCAAAGAGAAGGCACGACCTCCATCTGACACCCAGGAGCTTCGAGAAAGGACAGCAAGTGCTCCGCTACAACTCCAAATTAAGACTTTTCCCTGGGAAACTCAAGTCAAGGTGGTCAGGACCTTTTCTTGTCACAAAGGTCTCGCCATATGGACACATAGAAATCATGGAGGAAAGTTCAAGGAGGACGTTCACTGTGAATGGACAAAGGCTCAAGCACTACATGGGCATCATGGGGGAAAGCCCCAAAATGAAATATCATCTCAACTGATGGAGAAATCGTCAAGCTAGTGACGCTAAAAGAGCGCTTCGTTGGGAGGCAACCCAACCTAAGGTAGTTTTCTTTTCATGATCATCTCAATAAAGGGTATAAGTAAGTCCCCGTATTGTGAGGAGCTAAGTTTGGTGTTGCACACCAAAACAATCCAAGAGTGAATGTGTAATTCTAAGTTTGGTGTTCCACCAAAGATTTCAGTTAGAATCACATTACACCTCTTCAATGGCAAGTGCTAGCCTCAACCAATCAGGGAAACGACTTAACAATAGTTTAGTTTCTATCTTATAGTCATTTTATTAATAAAAGCGTGATGACAAGTCATCCTAGCCTATTTTAACTAGTCTTTTCCTTTTGTTTTCATTAGAATTATGCACTTTCTTGAACCATAAGCAAGCTAATTGAGTAGATTTTCATGTTTCCTTTGATTTAATCAACCATGTATGAATTCATGCCATTTCATGAGGTTTTATGCTATAATTGTTGCATATTATGATAGAATGAATATCTCATGATTATGAGCATAGCTTTGATGTGTTTGGTTGATTAATGATAGGTGAAGAAAGCTTGGAGAAAGGTTGAAGCAAGAAGGAATAGCTAGGAGTAAAGAGAAGACAATGGAATAAATGAAAATGAACCAGGAAGCAAAAAGTTGGACCTAAAGTTAGCCTCAAACTTTTGCACAAATTTTTGGGTGAAAAGTTAGCCCCAACGTTAGCCCCCTAACTTTGAGGCTAATGTTGGCATGAAAATCCTCCCTGGCCACCAAAAGTTTGCGCCAACGTTAGCCCCCTAACTTTGAGGCTAACGTTGGCATGAAGAAAACCTCCTTGGGCACCAAAAGTTTGCGCCAACGTTAGCCCCCTAACTTTGAGGCTAACGTTGGCATGAAGAAAACCTCCCTGGGCACCAAAAGTTTGCGCCAACGTTAGCCCCCTAACTTGGTGACTAACGTTGGCACATGAAAATCACAAGGGGAGGAGCAAAAGTTTGCGCCAACGTTAGCCCCCTAACTTGGTGGCTAACGTTGGCGCCACACACCACAACAGCTTGAAGGGGTATACTTCCAACAAGAATAACTTGAGTTACAGAGCTCCAAATGAGGTGATTCAAGAAGCATTGGAAAGTAGGAATCAAGAGCTTTCCAAGCATATATGGTACTGCATGGTGAACACTAAAATTGAGGGAGAAAACTGCCCCGCAATGTGCATAAATGAACATGGTGGCAACCTGCAGCGAGGCCACTTGACCTCTGCACCTTCGATGGAGTATAACTCGAGCTGTAGAGCCCCAATTGATGTGCTTCCAAAGGCATTGGAAAGTAGACATTCAGGGCTTTCCAACAATGTATAATAGTATGGGGTGGACAATACTTTTGAGCCTCCAGAACTGGCGTTTTCGCCAACGTTTGAGGCAAACGTTACCTCAAACGCTGCACACCAAAGCCAGCGACCATGCCCTCTTCAAATGATCATAACTTGAGTTGTAGATGTCCAATTGAAGTGATTCCAAGTGGGTTAGAAAGCTGATATTCAGAGCTTTCCAACCATATATGATAGTCTATATTGGGCATAAAATTAGCAACATGACAAGAGGACAAAGTTGGCGCCATGGACATGCATAAGGTAAGGCCAACGTTAGGGCCAAAGTTAGACCCCTAACTTTGGCACCAACGTTGGTATCAGCAGATTATGGTAGCTGATATGAAAAGTTGGAGCAAAAGTTAGACCCCTAACTTTTGCTCAAACTTTTGGTCCAACTTTTGCAAAACTCAAACCCGGTTCAATTGGTTCACTTTGGTTCTTCTCCAAACTTCAAGAGCAATCAACCAAGGCCTCTTTCAACCCAATTCCACCAAGAGCAAAGGCCCAACTCAAGGCTTGAAGATCATTGGAAGAAAGTGTATAAATAGGATAGAATTCAAGTTCTTGGGGGAGCTTTCCTTTTGAATTTTCATAATAGTTTTCGGAGAGCTTTGGATATTGAGTGATCTTTAATTTCTTTGTCTTGGGGAAGGAGAATTCACTTCTCTTTCTCTCAGTTTTATTGCTTTCAATTTCAATTACAATTGTCTTGGATTTTGGGTTGGAGAATTGAAGAAATTCTGTTTCAATCTCATCCTTGGATCTCTCTGTTTATTTACCAAATATTGAATTTCTGTTTCTGTTACTTGCTTCTCATCTACTTTCCTTGCAATTTACAATTCCCTTGAAATTGTTCTTGTTGGATCTAGGAAGGCATTGAGATCTAGACTTGGTTTTCTAGTCTCTGGGTCCTGAGATCTAAATTTTACATTCTCTGTTTACTGTTTTTAATGTTCATTTACTTTTCTGCTCTGAGATCCGATTCAATCCCAATTCCCTTTTACTCTTCTGCTTGATGCAATTTACTTTTCCTTGTTTAAATTCTGCAAATCCAATCCCCAATTCCCTTTACAATTCCAGCCGTTTACATTTCTTGCACTTTAAGATTCCGCAATTTACATTTCTTGCATTCTAAGTTTCTGCTATTTAATTTCTTGTTCTTTAAGATTCAGCACTTTAATTCCCTGTTCTCTTTACTTCCATGCAATTTAACTTCTGCAAATCACAAAACACTCAACCAAATCTTGATTCGCTTGACTAAATCAACCACTAAACTAAAATTGCTCAATCCTTCAATCCCTGTGGGATCGACCTCACTCCCATGAGTTTTTATTACTTGATACGACCCGGTACACTTGCCGGTTAGATTTGTGTGTTTTGGGAGAAATTTATTTTTCCTCCAAAATAACTCATCAAAGCACATGAGGTTCTCTACATGTATTCAATCTGTGCATTAGGCAAGGAACTAAGTTTGGTGTTCGCACACCAAATGAAGTTCAGAAAATCATAAGTATACATGCATGCTAACCATCCCTCAAGTGCTTGGGGAACAAGCAACTTCCAATAACTTTGCAGGAATTCAATCAACCTTCTGGAAAAACAGTGCACCACCACCCAAGGAGGCGAAGAAGGACGCAGAAGCTATGGATGATGACAATAAAGAGATAGACAGAAAGCACCACCAAAAGGTTGTATTGTTACTTGATTCATTGTGCTTGGAAATGTTAAAAATTGGAAGTCTGAATGTGCCCCTGATTAATAGTTACTCTTTAGCTTACACCACTAGAATTTAATAATTGCTTTCCCTGCTTTTGTCATATGTGTGCTGGTTCAAGTTACCTTTTTTCATCTGCATCTTGCTTATTGTATGTTTGTCCTTTTAAACCAAATAAAAAGAAATGGTATGAAAGACCAGAGTGATGTTCAAGTTGTGGAGTAGGTCCTTAAATTTGTGGTGTAGTAATCACTTAGCTAAGTTGGTTCACCAATAAGGTAGGAAGGCAACTATCTGTCCTGAATTATATGCTTGAAATCCACCCCATGAGACTAGCTAAATAACAAGATCCTAATAAGAAAAAGGAAAAGAACAATAAGAGTTGACAAAGAAAGAAAAGTAATAAGAAATAAGGCTAGGCACCAAGGGCTTGAATCTTGAGGGATATGTCTGTGGTGCTCTTATACCAAGGATCTTCTTGGATGAATAAGTTCTTAGGAGTGCTTCATCACTTGGTAACTTGGGTTAACTAACCCGGGATTATCAACTGAAAATCCACTATCAAGAGCAACCTTGCTACAGAACATTTAGTAACCTAAAGCGGTGCTGGATACCAAGGCCTCAAGGAAAGAAAATAACAAACCATGTGCCTGTCGTGTGCATGTTTGGGGGAAAGAGACTTGAGGGAGTAAGTCCTTAGGGGTGTTTCAACACCTAGCACCTTGAACCAACTGGTTCGGGAGTGTTGGCTGAAAGCTTATCTTAAAGAGTCGCCCCCTCACAGAACACTTAGCCTAAGGATGCAATAAACCGTGGAAAGACAAAGGGATCAATAAATAAAACTCTCAAAGGGTATAATCAAGTGAGTATTCCAGGGCATGATAAAGGTCTGAAAGCCAGTAAAGGAATGAACCTAAGTTGCTATGAATGAAAACCCATAAAACCAAGGACATGACTTCCACAATAATGATTCATTTCTCTTGTTATTTCATTCATCATTCTCTTGTTCCAGTACTTGCTTAGGGACAAGCAAGCTTTAAGTTTGGTGTTGTGATGCCAGGGCATTTTGGCCAGTTTCACTGACCTTTTCTTTATGGTTTTAGGGTAGTTTCATGCACTTTCTTAGGAAATAAGCAAGTTTTGGGTAAATAATCATTTACATCTTGATTCAAGAAAACATTGTGAATTTTATATGATTTCATGAGAATTATGCATGAATTGAATAGTAAATTGAATGATGCATGATCTCATGGGTTAGAACCTAGCTTTAATGCACTTTATTTGCTTGATTTCAAGACAAAGGAAGCAAGGAAGATGCCACGTTAATAGTCACGTTAGTCCAACTAACGTGACCATTAACGTGGAAAGGAGGCTAGCTTACAACGTTAACAAGAAAAGTGAACACCAATAACGCTTTCGTGAGCCATCATAGCCCACATTAGTGTCCACGTTAACTACGTTAACGTGGAAGCTAATGTGGAAGAGAAGTAAAGCTCCAACGTTAGTGGTAAAAGTGAATGCCACTAACGTTGGGGAAAGGGGCACACTTAGCCACGTTAAGAGTCACGTTAACTACATTAACGTGACCTCTAACGTGGGAGAAGCAATGAAGAGCCAACGTTAGTGACACTCACCTTTGTCACTAACGTTGGACTAAGCCTCTATTAGCCACGTTAGTTGCCAAGTTAATTGTATTAACGTGGAAGCTAACGTGGAGGAAAGGAATGATGAGCCAACATTAGTGACACTCACCTTTGTCACTAACGTTGGAGATGGCTATCACTACCACGTTAGAAGTCACGTTAACCTAAGTAACGTGAACTCTAACGTGGGAAGAAGGGTGTCTGGAGCGTTAGTGACAAAGGTAAGTGTCACTAACGCTCTCGAAGTTGAGGCATACCCACGTTAAGAGTCACGTTAGCTACACTAACGTGGACTCTAACGTAGGGAAGAAGGGGACAAGGGCAATGTTATTGGCAAAGGTAAATGCCAATAACGCTCGCAATGGATCAAGAGGCAACGTTAGTGGTCATGTTAGTGCCACTAACGTTGAAGTTAACATAACTCATCTTGGGCTAGGAACGTTAGTGCAAAAGGTGATTGTCACTAACGTTCTCGAACCCACATTTTCACTTAACGTTAACGCCACTAACGTCCTAGCCAAAGTCCATACCTACTTCACACTTTCTCTGCAAGTAAAGCTGAGCCCACTGAAGATTTCAAACTGCTTCAACTCAAGATCCAAAGGCCCGTATCCAAGACTTGAAGAGCCAATTGGAAAATCAGAAGAGTAGTATATATAGGGGTAGTTTTGAACTAGAAAGGAGCTTTTGGATTGAGAGGACTACTCTCTGTATAATTTTACTTTCTCTGCAACTCCTAGTTTTACTTCAGAATGTACTCTCCATCTTTTCTTTTCATTCCCAGAGCCATGAACAACTAAACCCCTTTCATTGGGTTAGGGAGCTCTGTTGTAATTTGATGGATCAATAATAGTTTTCGTTATTCTTCTTCTTTCTTTTCTCTTGATTTTACTTGAAAGCTTTCAATCTTCATCCAATTGAATAGTTGTCTTGCAAAAGAAACTATTCATACTTGGATCTCTTCTGAACCTTGGAAGAGGAATGAAGAGATCATGCTAGAAATGCTTTCTCATGTTTGACCAAATTGGGGTTTGGGCGGATGTGGTGACATATAATTCTCCCAATACTTTGATTTGGAAATACATGTGGTATAATCAGTGACCACACCTCATCTCTTCTCATGAGCAATTAGACCAAGGAATTGGCTATTGATCATGATTTGAGAGATTGAGTTACCAAGGAATTCGAATTCAATCACTTAAGATTGCCAAGGAGATCAATGAATGCATTGATTGAGGAAGAGATGAAAATGAACTTGATCCGGAGAATGTAACATCTCCTAAGCCCAATGAATTCCCTATTTCTGATCTTACCCATTCTCTTTAGTTTCTGCCATTTACTTTCATGCTAAATTTCCCATTCCCCATTTAAGATTCTGTAATTTACTTTCCGTCATTTATATTCATCTCTTTATTTCTAGCATTTACATTTTCTGCCATTTACTTTCCCGCCATTTAATTTCCTGCAATTCTCATATCAATCTCTGCTTAGCTCAACTAGAACATTCCTCCAATTAAAGTTGCTTGACCAATCAATCCCTGTGGGATTCGACCTCACTCTATTGTGAGTTTTTACTTGACGACAATTCGGTATACTTGCTGAGTGAAATCTGTTGAGAGACAAGTTTCCATGCATCAGCTCTTCATCAAGGTGGCTTGTGCTTGAATCCATCCTTGAACATCCACCAATGCTTGGATTTCCATTGTGCTTCATCATTCAAAGTTAATAACTCCAAGCTTTGATGGAGTTCTTCACAAACCATAGGCTCCCAAAGTTGATCTTCCTTGTGCGATCCGGGATCCCACACCTTGTTTTCACACCCGTCCTTGAGTTGATCATGGTGGTTTCCTCCGGGTGGCAAGAGAGTTGAATTCTCATCGAAGCACCAAACTATTCTCCTATACCCACCCAATTGAGCACTAGTCCAACCTTTACTCCTTGAAGCTTCAACCATAATGAGCCTAGACTTACAACGCCAACCACGAAACATCTTTCTTTTACGCTTCATCCCACAAAGCATCCTAAGTTGACCATCCGTTTCAAGCAAGCCATATTCAAGTGGGATAATAAAGATAATAGAAATGAGTTTCATCCACTCAAATGAAGGTGTAGATGGTAACCTAGGCAAAGGTGATTCCAAGGGTCTTGACAAGGCGTATTCAATTCCCATCCTCCTTTCTCTAAGGACTTCCACCTCTCCACAAGATCTCTTAATTTCAATCCTTTGTTCAACAATTTTATCTAACTCTTTTCCCTCACTCAAATCATAAATGGGAGGATGAGAGACATTTACCTCCACATTGCTTTCCATTTCATCGAGAGAAGGTTCTTCATGCTCAAAGGATTCTTCACCACTAAGACTTGATGCTTGATCTTCATCACCAAGGGGACTCAATTCTTGCTCTATCCCATCCAATTATTCATAACAGATATGCCTTGGAGGTTGTGCACATTCCTCCTTAGCATCAAATTCAATCATCTTGGAGGGGTTTTCTCCAATCCTAGACTCCCAAGGTGGTTCTGTATCTCCTAAGTCTTCAACCACTTCTTCCT
Source organism: Arachis ipaensis (assembly GCF_059453495.1). Classification (NCBI taxonomy): domain Eukaryota; kingdom Viridiplantae; phylum Streptophyta; class Magnoliopsida; order Fabales; family Fabaceae; genus Arachis; species Arachis ipaensis. The sequence goes on from NC_142435.1 coordinate 88,942,208, forward strand.
CTTCTTCAATAATCTCTACTTCCTCCTTTTGTTGCATTTCTTGCTTTAACTCCTCTTCTTTACCTTGGAGCTTCAAGTTCACTCCCTCACTAAGCTCCTTAGTTGCTTCTCCACATTCCACAATGGAAGTGCCTTGATTGTATAGGCTTAGGTGGGATGAGACTATGTTGCCAATGGCTTCTACCATGATAGCCGTTTTTGCTCTTAACTCCTCAAATTTCTCTTCATCCTCCTTGTGTTGCCTTAAGATATAAGATTCAAGACCCCTTAATTCTAGCATAAAGGCTTCATTGAGAGATGATGGTGGAAGATAGGGTTCATTGTTTGAGGGGAAGGTATTATAGTCGGAAGGTGGTTCTTCTAGGTAGAGTTGTGGTGGAAAGTTTTCATGTATTGGGGGTGGTTCATCTTGGTAATAATATGGAGGGGGTGGCTCTTGAAAATGTTGATGTTGGAGTAGTGGTGGCTCTATGTGTTGTTCATATGGCTCATATGATTGTTGGTCGGATGGATATGGATTAGGGTCATATGAAAATGGTTGGTAAGAAGGGGCTTGTGGGTATGGTTGAGGGTTATCTTGAGGATATGGCTCATAGGTGTATGGTGGTGGTTCTTAGAAGTCATAAGGGGATTCACCATAACCATTGGATTGGTATGCATCATAGAGTGGCTCTTCTTCATAGTGCATTGGTGGAGGTTGTTGCCATGAGGATTGATCATACGCATATGGCTCCTCCCACCTTTGATTATCCCATTCTTGATACACATCTTCATTAAGGCTCCCATTTCCTACAACATAGTTATAATCACACTCATAGCCAAAGTGAGAATTCATAGTGAAAAGTGAAAATAAGAAACAAAAATCTAACAAGAAATAATGAAACAAAGTCCTAAAACTAGCAAAAACTAACAAGCAATCCAAAAATCAAGCTATTCACAATATTCACATATATACAATAACCAATAACATAACACCATTGCAACTCCCCAGTAACGACACCATTTTGATTTGTGAAAATTGTTGTGTCGGTATAGAATTTCCTCAATTGAATGAACTCTCGTTGCAACTATAGTTCTACACCAACAAACAATCCTCCCAATCAAAAATTTAGTTTTGTCACAAGTAACAAACCCCTAAATTTATAAACCGAAGTATTGAACCTCGGGTCGTTCTCCCTAGGAATTGCAATAAAGTGTCTTGTTATTGGTTATGAGGTTATGTTTTGGGGATTTTGATATGATGGACAAGAAATATAAATGGCAAAAAAATAAACTAACAAAAAGGTCTTGGCAAGGTTAGGTGGTCAAGGATCTCTATCCTAATCACTAACCACAACATGAGAATTGGCAAGGACCAACCCCACTAAGTTAACCCCTAACTAATAGTAGAGGAAAGTCAAGTGAGCTATGTCAATCCAAGTCCATAAGTCCTAGTTCTACACCTAATCAATTGGTGAGATCTAGCATTAATGGCTCCCAATCATCAATCACTTGGACATTAGTAACTCAAGAGTTCCTACGTTACCTTCCCAAGCCAAGAGCACAAAAATTCTACACTAAAATCCAACAAAGCATTTCATCAAACACTTGGAAGGCATAAAAGGAAAGCATAGTAAAATTGCAAGGAATATAAATCTACACTACTCAATTGCAAGGAACTAAACAACAATAAAGCAAATCAATAATAAAAGAACATGAATCATAAATTGCATGAAAAGAAAATAGAAGAAGAAAGAGTGCATCAACAACAAAGTAGGCAATTACAAGAATGAAATACAAAATTAGAGAGAGAAAGAGTAGAGGAACAAGAAATTGTAAAGGAAAGGTAAATCAAAGCATGAATTAAACCTAGATCTAAGAAATTCTAATCCTAATTCTAGAGAGAAGAGGGAGCTTCTCTCTCTAGAAACTAAGCTACATGATGCTAACACTTCAAACAATTGCTCCCCCCTTTGCTTAGACTTCAATTCTACATGAAATACAATCAGAAACAAGTTGGATTTGGGCCTGGGCAGCTCAGAAATCACCCCCAGCGAATTACCTTCAAGTGGGCCACGTGAGAGTATCGGCGCGTGTGCGCCATGTGCGCGTGCGCGTCGACTAGCAAATTCTCAACCCGCGCGGACGTGGCATGTAGGCGTGTGCGTCCATAGGCAAAACCACTTTTCCATCCAATACTTGCCTTATGAACCTGAAATCACTCAACAAACACATCAAGGCATCGAATGGAATTAAAGTGAATTAAAATCACCAATTTAAGGGCTTAAAAAGCATGTTTTCATATTTTAGCACAAACCAAGGGAGAATTGCAAAACCATGCTATTTCATTGAATAAATGTGAGAAAATGTGATAAAATCTCCCAAATTAAGCACAAGATAAACCACAAAATTGGGGTTTATCAAACACCCATAAGAAATTGAAAAAGAAAAATAAAATCTAACAAAAAAAGAAAACATGAATGAAAATTAACTAAGAGGAAGAGTAAGGGAAAGTAACTAAGGAAAGTGTTCCGAGGGTTACCTGAAACTAGAGGTCGATCTTGGATGAGATCCTTGGTACTGGTCGGGGATGACGTGTCCGGCCGGCTGGTGGCGGCTGGAGCTGTTGTGTCCGACTTGTTGGACTTGCTGCACTGCTGATGCTTAAGAGACTTGCAAGAGACTCCGATGCTTAAGTTAGCACGGGTATTAAGCAGGTTTTACGTAGAATCAGAGTATGAGTTATACCTGGGTGCTCCAGTGTATTTATAGTAGTGTGGGCTGACCTTTCTGATAAGATAAGTTAGTTATCTTATCTTATCTTATCCTGTTTTGGATGAAGTCAGCTTATCTTCAAGGGAACCGCCTTTATCTCTATAGGCTGGGATTGCCTTTGGATTTGGGTCGTGTTCCTCTATTTGGGCCCTTTATTGGGCTTTCCTGTCGATTTTGGCCGAGCTCTTTTAGAAGAGGTCGGGTAGTCTGACCTGAAGAGGTCGGTCGCTGTGTCGCCGATCATCCCGGGTCGGATAGCTCGACCCAGGGTATGAACAGTGCCCCTGCTTGAGCTCGATTTTCTTTTGAGGTTGAGTTCTTTGACTTCGGTCTAGTGAGGCCGAACTCAAGCATTTTGTCGATTCCTTTGAAACAGCTTTTGAATGTAGAACGTTTCCTCTAAAAGCGCACGCTTTCATATCGGCGCTTTGGGATCGTGCAAGGGTTTAATGCTTTCATTAATTTTGTCATTAATTGCCCCGTTTTCCTTTGGCTCTTTCATTTTGATTTTGAAAACCCCAAAAATGGTTTCTCTCCTTCGCTCTTTTCGTAACTTCTTTCTCTGCTCTCTTCGCTCTCTGTTTTTCATTTTGTTCTTCTACTTCCTTGCGTTGCGGCGTTGCTTGGTGATTTTCTTGGGCAGCTTTTATTTCTGCGCTTTCGTCTTTCTCCTCGAAGTTTCTTATCGTCTCCAGGTTAGTTCCGTTTCATATATTCTCCTTGTTTTGCTTTGATTTTGACCCTTTCTTTAGAGAAAGTTTGGATCTTTTGTTTTGTTATGCCCTATTGTTGTGCGTTCTGGGAGTTTCTTCATTTTCTGCATGGTCCTTTTTTTGCCTTTGCTTAATGCTTTTAGGGTTTTGCATGTTCTTTGTTGTTTCCGTTCTGATGCCGTTTATCCAGAAAAAACCCGTATCTATTTCTTGCTTTATTTGACGGTTGCTTTGCCTGATTCTGAAAAAGTTCGCACCTTTGATGGTTTCCTCTTGGTGTACTTGATTTTGGGAATGCTTTTGCTGATAGATTGTGATGACTTTTTCTTGTGACACTACTTGATGTTTAAATTCTTTTTCTTTTTTGAAAAATGCTGGGGTGGGAGCTGTAGATTTTCCTGGAAACCTTGCTTTGTTATTGCCTCCAAAGGATGCCCCAAGATTTTGGTTTGAGTCTCGGGGTTTTCCTTTTCTGTGTGTTCGCCTGTATCGTATTGAGTTGTTTTCTCCCTTGTCCGAGATGTTTTTAGTAATCCCATCTTCTTTTCTTACTTGTAGGATTAGTTGGCCTCATGTCTTCTCACAATAACATTGTAGAGATGTCTTCCAGAATTCCCGAGGGGATGTCTGATTGGCTGGACTCCCTTGTTTTGTTGTGTGTTTCTATTGTAGATGCTGAATTTTACACAGAGCTGAGGAAGCGCCATAGGATTTGTGGTAACAGTGCCCGCGAGGGTGATTATGAGCTTGTTGCTCCTGATTTCGATGAGAGAGTTTGTTTTCCGACTTCTGTCGAGGGGGAGCGTCCCTCCTTCTATGCTTATGAATACTTCTTCAGCCAGTTAAGCGTTACTTTCCCTTTTACTGCTTTTGAAACTAACTTGTTGTGGTCCTGTAACATTGCTCCGTCCCAGCTTTATCCGAACTCCTGGGGTTTTATCAAAATATTTCAACTTCTTTGCCAGGAGTTGGACATGACACCTTCTGAAACTCTTTTCCTTTATCTTTTTGTCTCGGCCAAACCCGGAGGTTCCTCCAAAAAGAAGGCTTCCTGGGTTTCTTTCAGATCGGCCCAGGGGCATAAAGTTTTTTCCATGTATGATGAGTCGTTTAAAGATTTTAAGAACTATTTCTTCCGAGTCCGTGCCGTTGAGGGGGTTCGCCCCTTTTTTCTTGATGAAAATGATGAGCCTGCTTTTCCTCTGGAGTGGCAAAAGAATGTAAGAGTGCCACGTTACACATGGGAAATGCTTAGTGAGGTTGAGCGGGCCTTTGTAGTTGTTCTTGAAGATTTGTGGGGGAGGCCACCCCATCTGGACACGAAGAGATTTTTGAGTGATCCATCTTTGGTTCGGGCTACTTTGGGTACTGTTTGATTTGTTTTTATACTTGCTCCCGAGTTTTGTTTCTCTTGTGTTGTAACTTGTCTTTGATTTTTGTGTTTTTCAGAGATGTCAAAGAATAATGATTCTATGAGAGCCTACAAGAAGTTGAAGAAGGCGACCGCTGCTTTAAACATCTCGGCCAAGGCGGCCGGAGAGGGATCTTCTCAGCCTCCAGTTAAACCTCCTATATCGAGTTCTCCCGGGCCGAGGAAAGCAATTCCTACTCCCCGGGTCCGTCTGGTCGATCCTCCACAATCTTCTGTTGCAGCTCCCGGTGCCCCTCCTAGTAAAAGGCAAAGAACAACTGAGCCTTTCAACCTTGATGCTCCTGACTTTGATGCGGTTGAGTTTGTAGATCAACAAATCGGCCCTTATGGTGTTCTTCCTATGGACGACGTGTCGCTTCTTCAGCATTTTGATTATATCACCCGGAGTGGTATCAAGTTGGCATACATGGGGGCGGCCCTATATCGAACTGCTCAAAGTCTTCCTCTCCATGCTACTAAAGCTTTTATGGAGGAGGCCAAACAGAAGTTTGATCGGATGAAGGACTTGAAGGAGGAGCTTGAAGTAAGGGTGGCCAAGTTGGAGAAAGACTTGGAGAATGAAAAGGCTAGTTCTACTTCTCTGGCTGGTTCTCTGAGACTGGCCGAGGACACGGCTATGCGGCATAAGGACAGTTATTTGACGTCTTACCGGGAGGTGTTGCGTCTGAGAGAAGAGTTGGAGAAGGCCCGGGCTAGTTATTCCGAACTCCAAGGTCATCTTGTTGGCAGTGTAACTGCTGCCTATGAGAACTTGAGGGAACAAGTTCGGGTTATTGCTCCCGAGGCCGACCTGACCCTCTTTAGCTTGGAGAACGTTGTCAAGGATGGCAAGGTTGTCCCTGATGACGAGGATGAGGATGATGTCGATCCTCCCCCTGTAGCCTCTACCAAGGTGTCGACTTCTGCTGTCCCTGCCGAGGTTGGTCCTCCCGCTTCTGACCCCGACTGCCAGATCTTGAACCGGGATGACGGTACTGTAGATGCCGTTCGTCTCCAGACTCGGCCTCCGTCTCCTCGGCCTGATGCTGCTAAAAAATCTTCTGACCCTTAGTTTTAACTTTATTCTGGATATGTAGTTGGCCCGGCTTGTGGGCTTTTTTAAACTCTTTATGTTTTTTTAATTACTGACACTTTCCCGTTGCTTGCCTAGCAACTTTTGTTTTTTATGAAAAACAAATGGTAGCATTCTTTAGCTTTTTTAAGATAGGTTTTGGTGGCCTCCGAGGCTTTTATAACCTTGTGGATGATATCGCGCTTTTTGTGCTTAACTTGGTATCTCTTTTTGGATTGCTTTGTACTTTGTATCTTGAATCCTTTGTGGTTGTGACTAGGTAGGTCTAACTTGATTTTTGGCTCGTTCTCGCTCCGGCTTGTATTTCTGATGATTTGCAACCGATTTCTTCAAGTTAGTCCTCCGAGTTGTTTTCGCAGTCCTTTTCTAAGTTATTTTTGTAATCCCTTTCCTGGATCTTTGTTGGATATCTTCCCGGGATTACTTTCATAACTTTTTTAATTCTAGGAGTCAGACCTGGTTATATCGGTCTCGTTTAAGTTATTTTTGTAATCCTCTTTCTTGGATCTTTGTCAGGTCTCTTTCAGGGATTGCTTTGATAACTTTCCAGTTGTAGGAGTCCGACCTGGTTATATCGGTCTCCTTTAAGTTATTTTTGTAATTTTCTTTCTTGGATCTTTGTCCGATCTCTTTCAGGGATTGCTTTGATAACTTTTAAGTAGTAGGAGTCCGACTTGGTTATATCGGTCTCCTTTAAGTTATTTTTGTAATCCTCTTTCTTGGATTTTTGTCAGATCTCTTTCAGGGATTATTTTGATAACTTTTAAGTAGTAGGAGTCTGACTTGGTTATATCGGTCTCCTTTAAGTTATTTGTAGTCCTCTTTCTTGGATCTTTGTCAGATCTCTTTCAGGGACTACTTTGATAACTTTTAAGTAGTAGGATTCCGACTTGGTTATATCGGTCTCCTTTAAGTTATTTGTAGTCCTCTTTCTTGGATCTTTGTCAGATCTCTTTCAGGGACTACTTTGATAACTTCTAAGTAGTAGGAGTCCGACTTGGTTATATCGGTCTCCTTTAAGTTATTTGTAGTCCTCTTTCTTGGATCTTTATCAGATCTCTTTCAGGGACTACTTTGATAACTTCTCATTTTGGGCTGACTTTGTCATGTCGAGCCCTTCTAAGTTAAAGTAATCCTCTTTAATAGGGTTGGCCAGACCTCTTTCCAGGGTTTACTTATAACTTGAGTTGACTTGGTCCGACTTCTCAACGTCGGCCAGTCTTTAAGTTATTATTTTAGCAATCCGTAAGACCTCGTCAGGTTCTTTTTTGGATCACTTTCGATAACTTCTTACATTATTCTGTGTTTATCTTTGCCGATTTGTAGAAAGTGGTTGTCATCTCTAGATCGTCCTTTGGGTGAATCGCGTTTTCACCTTTATCGGACGGTTGTCTTTATCGTGATCGTGCAGTGAAATTGTTTTTCACTTTCTACTGATCTGTTGCTTTATAATCGGACGATGAATGCTTCAGATTAATGCGTCTTGAAATCTTTGTAGAATATCTAAAATATATTTTATTTAAAGGAAAAGTGCAAATATATACATATGGGATTGTCTGAGTCTCAACTTGGTGCCTCATTAAAAAACCTTTTCAGGAAAAAAGAGTGCATCCAATGATGAGATCTTTTATCTTTTCTAACTGTAGTACCTTCTGAGGTTGCAGGCATGCCACGACCTGGGAAGCTCTCGTCCATCGAGTTCAGACAGCCTGTAGTAGCCCTTTCCAAGTACTTCTACAATTCAGTAGGGTCCTTTCCAGTTTGCTGCCAGCTTTCTCTCTCCTGGTCGAGTTGTTCCGATATCATTTCGGATTAGGATGAGATCATTTTCTGTGAAATTTCTCGGCACTACCCTTTGATTATATCTGGAAGCCATTCGGCGTTTTAGAGCTTCTCCCCTGATCCGAGCTCTTTTTTGGATTTCGGGTAACAAGTCGAGCGCTTCTCTCTGAAGTTGGAAGTTTGCTTCCTCACTGTAGTGAACTACTCTGGGCGACCCTTCCTCCATCTCTATTGGAATCATCGCCTCTGTTCCGTATGCTAATCGGAAGGGGGATTCCTTCATGGTAGAATGTGGCATTGTTCGATATGCCCACAGGACCTGTGGGAGCTCTTCTGCCCAGGCTCCCTTTGCATCTTGTAATCTCCATTTTAATCCAGCCAATATGACTTTGGTAGCAGCTTCGGCCTGCCCATTGGCTTGTGGATGTTCGACGGAGGTGTACCGGTGCTTTATATTCAAGTCGGCTACTAGTTTTCTGAAGCCTGCGTCTGTGAATTGGGTGCCATTGTCTGTGGTTATTGAATATGGAACCCCGAACCTTGTGACAATGTTTCAATATAAGAATTTCCAGCTTCTTTGAGCGGTGGCATTGGCTAGGGGCTCTGCCTCGATCCACTTTGTAAAGTAATCTACTCCCACTATGAGAAATTTAACTTGTCCTGATCCCTGTGGGAAAGGGCCGAGAAGATCGAGTCCCCATTTTGCGAACGGCCAAGGCGAAGTCACGCTGATGAGCTCTTCTGGCGGGGCGTTGTGAAAGTTGGCATGTTTTTGACATGGTGGACACGTCTTTACAAATTCTGTGGCTTCTTTCTGTAGAGTTGGCCAATAAAATCCTGCCCGGAGTACTTTTTTGGCGAGAGCTCGTGCTCCGAGATGATTGCCACAAATGCCGCCGTGTATTTCTTCTAGCACTTCCCTTGTGTTGGAGGTCGGAACGTATTTTAGTAAAGGTATTGAGATTCCTCTTTTGTACTGAATGTTGTTTATGATGGTGTAGTACTGTGCCTCCCTTTTTAGCTTCTTTGCCTCCTTTTCTTCTGCGGGGAGTGTTCCTTCTTTGAAGTAGTTTATTATGGGGGTCATCCATCCTTAGTCCTGACTTGTTATGTCCAGGACTTTTTCCTCTTCCGAGATTGATGGGTTTTGCAACATTTTCTGGATGAGGCTTCTATTGTTGCTCCCTGGTTTGGTGCTGGCTAGTTTTGAGAGTGCATCAGCTCGGGCATTTTGTTCGCGGGGTATGTGGCAGATCTTATATTCCCCGATTTGTCCGAGTAGTTCCTTGGTTTAATTCAAATATTTTTTCATGGTGGGGTCTTTGGCTTGGTAGCTCCCTGTTATTTGTGATGTGACCACTTGTGAATCGCTGTAAATGTTGAGTTTTTGAGCTCCGACCTCTTTAGCCAGCTTCAAACCAGCTAATAATGCTTCATATTCCGCTTGGTTTTTGGAGGCCGGGAATCTGAACTTGAGGGATAGCTCAACTTGGGTTCCTTGGTGGCTTTCTATTATCACGCCTGCGCCGCTTCCAGTTTTATTTGAGGAACCGTCCACGTAGAGATTCCATTCTGTGGGAGTTTCCAGGGTATCTGTGAATTCTGCGATGAAGTCGGCCAGATACTGTGATTTGATGGCCGTCCGAGCTTCATATTAGAGGTCGAATTCTGACAACTCGACTGCCCATTGTAGAATTCTGCCTGCTAAATCTGTTTTCTGCAATATTCCTTTTATGGGCTGGTTAGTTCTAACCTTAATGGTGTGAGCCTGGAAGTACGGGCGGAGTCGTTGAGATGTTAGGATGAGAGTATAGGCAAATTTTTCTATTTTCTGGTAGTTCAGCTCGGATCCCTGTAGTGCTTTGCTAATGAAGTAGATGGGTTGTTGTCCATTTTTGTCTTCTCTGACTAGTGCTGAGGCTATCGCTCGGCTTCCTACTGCGAGATATAATATGAGTGGTTCTCCTTCTCGTGGTCGAGATAGGATAGGTGGCCGTCCTAAGAACTCCTTGAAGTCTCGGAAAGCTTGCTCACATTCTGTCGTCCATTCGAACTGTTTTCCCTTTCTTAAAGTAGCATAGAAGGGGAGAGATCTTATCGCAGCTCCTGCTAAGAATCGGGATAGGGCGGCCAGTCTCCCGTTGAGTTGTTGTACTTCTTTGACACAGGTTGGGCTCTTCATGTTGAGTATAGCTTGACATTTGTCTGGATTTGCTTCAATTCCCCTTTGTGTGAGCATGAAGCCCAAGAATTTGCCTGCTTCAACTGCGAAGGTGCATTTTGCGGGGTTGAGTCGCATGTTATGCTTCCTTATAGTGTCAAACACTTGAGCCAGGTCAGACAATAATGTATCTTCGCTTTGTGTTTTTATCAACATGTCGTCCGCATAGACTTCCATGATTTTTCCGATGTGATCTGAGAAGACTTTATTCATTAGCCTTTGATAAGTAGCTCCCGCGTTCTTGAGACCGAAAGGCATCACGATGTAGCAGTAATTCGCCTTTGGTGTTAAGAACGAGGTCTTTTCTTGATTTGGTGGATACATGGGGATTTAGTTGTATCCCGAATAGGCGTCCATAAACGAGAGGTATCTATATCCGGAGGAAGCATCTACCAGTGCGTCAATATTTGGGAGTGGGTACGGATCTTTTGGGCAGGCTTTGTTGAGATCGGTGTAATCGGTACACATGCGCCACTTCCCGTTTGACTTTTTCACCAAGACGACGTTGGCTAGCCATAGTGGGTACTTGACTTCTCTTATGAATCCTGCCTCCAGTAACGTTTGTACTTGTTCTTCCACAGCTTGAGATCGTTCTGGTCCGAGTTTTCTTCGCTTCTGCTGCACCAGCCGCGATCCTGGAGAGACAGCCAACTTGTGGCACATTAGCTTAGGGTCTATGCCTAGAATGTCTGTGGCTTTCCATGCGAAGAGGTCGACATTATCTCATAAGATTTGTATCAGTAATTCTTTTGAGTCTCCTCTTAGGACCGTGCCGATATTAGTCGTTTTGTACGAGGTGTCTCCAATCTGAACCTTCTCTACCTCACCTTCTGGGTGCGGACGGAGTTCTTCTCGACGCTGAGCTCCGCCAAGCTCAATGGTATGAAACTCTTCTCCTCTGCCTTTGAGGTTTAAGCTCTTGTTATAACAGCAACGTGCCATCTTTTGATCTGCTTTTATCGTGGCTATCCCCTCTGTAGTTGGAAATTTCATGCATAGATGCGGAGTTGAGACTATTGCGCCGAGTTGATTGAGTGTTGTCCGACCTTTGAGAGCATTGTAGGCCGAACTTACGTCGACCACAATGTAGTCTATTTTGAGGGTCCTAGGTTGGTTCCCTTTTCCAAAAGTAGTGTGTAGCGATACGTATCCCAGCGGTTGTATCGGAGTGTCTCCTAGTCCAAACAGATTGTTCGGGTATGCTCTAATTCCTTTTCGTCTAAGCCGAGCTTGTCGAAGGCTGTTTTGAATAAGATGTCGGTAGAACTCCCTTAGTCTACTAGTGTACGGTGTAAATTGGCATTTGCCAGTATAATAGTGATGACCATGGGATCGTCGTGTCCCGAGATGATGCCGGATGCGTCCTCTTTAGTAAATGTTATCACCGGGATGTCGGGTGCTTCCTCCTTTCCCTCAACATGATATACTTCTTTGAGATATCTCTTTCGGGACGATTTGGAGATCCCACCTCCTGCGAATCCACCGTGTATCATGTGGACGTGTCTTTCTGGTGTCCGAGGTGACCGTTCAGCTCGTTCATCATCTTCGTCTCTCCGTCTTTTTCTTTGGTCATCATCCCAGGTGACCAGAAATCGATCTAATTTTCCTTCTCTTACCAATTTTTCTATGATATTTTACAAGTCGAAGCACTCGTTGGTAAAGTGCCTCAAATTCGATGGTATTCACAATATTCCTTCCGGTTTTCTCCTCCCCTTTTGCCTTTGAGTGGCCGCGCTGGGGGGATTTTTTCTGTATGGCAGACTTCTTTGTACACGTCGACCAGGGATGCTTTGAGAGGAGTGTAGTTGTGGTATTTTTTGATTTTCTCACCCTGTCGATCTTCTTTTCTTTTGGAGTCCTTGTCTTTGTCTCGGTAGGAGGCCCCAGATTTTGAGATTTCTCCCAGCCGAGCGTTCTCTTCCATATTGATGTATTTTTCTGCTCGCTCCTGGACTTCGTCTAAGGAGGTAGGATACTTTTTAGATATAGATTGGCTGAAAGGTCCCTCTCGTAAGCCATTGATAAGCCCCATGATGACATCCTCTGTTGGTAAACTTTGTATGTACATGCATGTTTTGTTGAATCTTTCCATGTAGTTGCGGAGGCTCTCCCGATCTCCTTGCTTGATCCCTAGTAAGCTGGGTGCGTGCTTGGCCTTATCTTTCTGGATGGAGAATCTGGCCAGGAACTTTTTGGCCAGGTCGTCAAAGTTTGAGATGGACTTCGGAGGTAAGTTGTCGAACCATCTGATCGCCGTTTTCGTGAGAGTTGTTGGAAAAGCTTTGCAGTGAACGGCATCTGAGGCGTCGGTAAGGTACATTCTGCTTTTAAAATTGCTGAGATGATGGTTGGGATCTGTAGTGCCATCATACAAAACCATATCCGGGAGCTTGAAATCTTTTGGGATTTTGGTCTTCATGATTTCCCTGGTGAATGGATCCTGTTCTTTGTGTGAATTTTCCTCAGGAGTGGTCCGAGGAGCTTTTGATTTGAGGTCGGCCTTTAATTGCTGTAGTTTTTCTTCTAGTTCTCGACGTTGCCGTACCTCTCTTTGTAGATCCTTTCCGATCTTCCGTTGTTGTTGGGTTTCTTTCTCAAGTTAAGCGATCTTGAAGTGCTTCCATGGCTCCCGGATTTGGTGAGTTTTTGTCCCCGTTAGATTCCAGAGTATCCTTTAGCGTAGTGTCCGCGTTCTTGTGCGGTGTTCTGTTCTCCAGATCCGAGTCGTGGTCGTTGTCATGAACGTCCGCCATGGTTTTGGGATGACTTTCAGGTTCCCCGGCAACGGTGCCAATGTTCCGAGGGTTACCTGAAACTTGAGGTCGATCTCGGATGAGATCCTTGGTACTGGTCGGGGATGACGTGTCCGGCCGGCTGGTGGCGGCCGGAGCTGTTGTGTCCGACTTGTTGGACTTGCTGCACTGCTGATCCTTGGCCACCGGAGGGTGGGGGGTACCTGCAAGAGACTCCGATGCTTAAGTTAGCATGGGTATTAAGCAGGTTTTACGTAGAATCAGAGTATGAGTTATACCTGGGTGCTCCAGTGTATTTATAGTAGTGTGGGCTGACCTTTCTAATAAGATAAGTTAGTTATCTTATCTTATCTTATCCTGTTTTGGATGAAGTCAGCTTATCTTCAAGGGAACCGCCTTTATCTCTATAGGCTGGGATTGCCTTTAGATTTGGGTCGTGTTCCTCTATTTGGGCCCTTTATTGGGCTTTCCTGTCGATTTGGCCGAGCTCTTTTAGAAAAGGTCGGGTAGTCTGACCTGAAGAGGTCGGTCGCTGTGTCGCCGATCTTCCCGGGTCAGATAGCTCGACCCAGGGTATGAACAGAAAGGAAGAAGGAAAAGAGACAACTAAACAAGAAAAGAGATTTGTGGTACCTTGAGAAGGAGAGGACAAATGGGGTATATAAGTGAGAGAGAAGGGAATGAGGGTAAAGGAGAGGAGAGGGGAAAGAGAGGTGTGGGACCACCGGAGGTGGTGGTTGCCGCCGGTGGTGGCGGTTGAGAGGTGGTAGGAGGGTAGGGAAAGTGTAGAAGATAATTGAAGGTAAGAAGAGAGAGGGGATTGAAAAGAGAAGGGTGCGCTCTAAAGCAATTGGGTCGCGAGACCGGTACACGCGCGCTATGCACGCGTGCGCGTGCATGGGCAGAAATCAGTAGGGGCGCGGACATGTACACTGCGCGTACGCGCGAAGCGGTGAAGTGCAGGTGTGCGCGCGAGTGCCAAGTGCGCTTGCACGTGCATCTGAGTTGTGCTCTCAGCACAAATTGGGCACAATTTTGGCTTAACTCTCGGGAAAAAGTACCAGAAGATGAATTTTTACAATCGACGCGGACGCGCACGGTGCGCTGGTGCGTCGATATGCATTTTGTTTGAGGTGCGCGTACGCGCGAGTCGAGTTAGGCCATTGGCATGATATTAGCCCAACTGGGACATAACTCTCGGGAAAATGGGGATTGCATTTTTGCAACATCGGCACGGACGCGTAAGGGGTGTTATGCTTGGGGCTCAGAATTGGCCCAGAATTTGCACAACTCTCTGGAAAATGACCAAGGAGCTGCGAAGGCGTATAGGCACGTACGCGCATAGTGCGCGTACGCGCCCCCCCCCCCCCCCTTTTTTTTGGAGACATGAAGAATTCCTAATTATCCTGAATTTAGTGTTTAAACAATCCAAAGAGGGTAAAAACACTCAAAACTCAATGTAATACCCAAAGATGGGGTGTTCGTCTACCACACATTCAATCCATCCATTGAAAAATCAATGCAAATCTTCATGAACAAGTTATCTAAGGTATTCACAATCAAATCTAATCAAACAATACTATAGCTAAGCAATCACAAAACAATGAAGGATTCAAGACTATATACAAAAAAAGTAAAAAGGATAGATCTCACTATAGTGGGGTGTCTCCCACCTAGCACTTTTGTTTAATGTCCTTAAATTTGACTTTCACTAGCTCATTGCTCCTTACCAAGAGGTACATCTTCCAAAAGAAATACCTCAATCTCCTTGTTGCTCTTTATTTTCTCACCATTGACCTTGAAGATATCCGAACTTGAGGGATGGCGCAGATGGTAAACCCCATAGGGTTCCGTCTTTTCTACTTGATATGGGCCCTCCCATTTTGACCTTAGTTTTCCGAGGAACAATCTCAATCTAGAATTGTAAAGGAGGACTAGATCGCTGGCTTTAAATTCTTTACCTCTTATGTTCTTATCATGCACGGCTTTCATTTTCTCCTTGTAAAGTCTAGAGTTCTGGTGCACAAAATTGTGATCTCAGGCAACGGTGCCAGAAACTCTGTATGCACGTCTTAATAAATCGTTTTTCATTCACAACTTCGATACAACTAACCAGCAAGTGCACTGGGTCGTCCAAGTAATAAACCTTACGTGAGTAAGGGTCGATCCCACGGAGATTGTCGGCTTGAAGCAAGCTATGGTCACCTTGTAAATCTCAGTCAGGTGGATATAAAATAGTTATGGAGTTTTCGAAAATAATACTAATTAAACAGAAAATAAAGATAGAAACACTTATGTATATCATTGGTGAGAATTTCAGATAAGTGTATAGAGATGCTTTCGTTCCTCTGAACCTCTGCGTTCCTGCTGTCTTCATCCAATCAGTCTTACTCCTTTCCATGGCTGGCTTTATGTAAGGACATCACCGTTGTCAATGGCTACTTTTAATCCTCTCTGGAAAATGGTCCGATGCACTGTCACTGCATGGCTAATCGTCTGGAGGCATCACCCTTGCCAATGGCTGCATCCTATCCTCTTGTGAAAATGGTCCAAATACTCTGTCACAGCACGGCTAATCATCTGAGGTTCTCGATCATACTGGAATAGGATTCACCCTCCTTTTGCGTCTGTCATTACGCCCAGAACTCGCGAGTTTGAAGTTCGTCACAGTCATTCAATCCTAGAGTCCTACTTGGAATACCACAGACAAGGTTTAGACTTTCCGGACTCTCATGAATGCCGCCATCAATCTAGCTTATACCACGAAGATTCTGATTAAGAGATCCAAGAGATACTCATTCAATCTAAGGTAGAACGGAAGTGGTTGTCAGGCACGCGTTCATAGGGAATGATGATGATTGTCACGTTCATCACATTCAGGTTGAAGTGCGAATGAATATCTTAGAAGCGGAATAAGTTGAATTGAATAGAAAAATAGTAGTACTTTGCATTAATCTTTGAGGAACAGCAGAGCTCCACACCTTAATCTATGGAGTGTAGAAACTCTACCGTTTGAAAATACATAAGTGAGAGGTTCAGGCATGGCCGAATTGCCAGCCCCCAAAACGTGATCAAAGATGATCCAAAGATCCAAAGATGTCTAATACAATAGTAAAAAGTCCTATTTATAATAAACTAGCTACTAGGGTTTACAGAAGTAAGTAATTGATGCATAAATCCACTTCCGGGGCCCACTTGGTGTGTGCTTGGGCTGAGCTTGAATGTTACACGTGCAGAGGCTCTTTCTAGAGTTGAACGCCAGGTTGTAACGTATTTCTGGCGTTCAACTCTGGTTTGTGACGTGTTTCTGGCGTTTAACTCCAGACAGCAGCATAGAACTGGCGTTCAACGCCCTTTTACGTCGTCTAAACTCGGTCAAAGTATGGACTATTATATATTGCTGGAAAGCCCTGGATGTCTACTTTCCAATGCAATTAGATACGTGCCATTTCGAGTTCTGTAGCTCCAGAAAATCCACTTTGAGTGTAGGGAGGTCAGAATCCAACAGCATCAGCAGTCCTTCTTCAACCTCTGAATCTGATTTTTGCTCAAGTCCCTCAATTTCAGCCAGAAAATATCTAAAATCACAGAAAAACACACAAACTCATAGTAAATACCAGAAATGTGAATTTAACATAAAAACTAATGAAAACATCCCTAAAAGTAACTAGATTCTACTAAAAACATACTAAAAACAATGCCAAAAAGCGTATTTTTGAAAATTATTTTTGAAAAAGAGTTAGTGATTTTCGAAAATAGTTTTTTGAAAAAAAAGTTAGTAATTTTCGAAAATTAAAATCCAAAATTTAAAATAATTAGTTAATTAAAAAGAAATTTTGAAAAAGAGGGAAGATATTTTCGAAAATTAGAGAGAGAGAGTTAGTTAGGTGGTTTTGAAAAAGATAAGAAACAAACAAAAAGTTAGTTAGTTAGTTGAAACAAATTTGAAAATCAATTTTGAAAAGATAAGAAGATAGGAGGTTAGAAAAGATATTTTAAAATCAAATTTTTGAAAAAGATATGATTTTGAAAAAAAAGATAAGATCAAAAGATATTTTTGAAAAGATATGATTGAAATTAGTTTTGAAAAAGATTTGATTTTTAAAATCACAATTAATGACTTGATTCACAAGAAATCACAAGATATGATTCTAGAACTTAAAGTTTGAATCTTTCTTAACAAGTAAGTAACAAACTTGAAATTTTTGAATCAAAACATTAATTGATGATGATATTTTCGAAAATTATGTGATAAAATTAAGAAAAATATTTTTGAAAAATATTTTTATAATTTTTGAAAATAAATAAAAAATGAAAAAGATTTGATTTTTGAAAAGGATTTTGAAAAAGATAAGATTTTCAAATTGAAAATTTGATTTGACTCATGAAAACAACTGAATTTTAAAAATTTTTGAAAAAGTCAACTCAAATTTTCGAAATTTATGAGTGAAAAAGGGAAAGATATTTTTTTTTATTTTTGAATTTTTATGATGAGAGAGAAAAACATGAAAAATGATGCAATGCATGAAAGTTATGGATCAAAGTATGTGATGAATGCAAGAACACTATGAATGTCAAGATGAACACCAAGAACACTTTGAATGTCATGATGAACATCAAGACTTATTTTTGAAAATTTTTATATGCAAAGAAAACATGCAAGACACCAAACTTAGAAATCTTTCATGTTTAGACACTATGAATGCAAAAATGCACATGAAAACCAAGAAAAGATGCAAAACAAGAAAACATCAAGATCAAACAAGAAGACTTACCAAGAACAACTTGAAGATCATGAAGAACACCATGAATGCATGAATTTTTCGAAAAATGCAAGATGAACATGCAATTGACACCAAACTTTAAATCTGACTCAAGACTCAAACAAGAAATACAAAATATTTTTTTGATTTTTATGATTTTATGATTTTTTTTGTATTTTCTTTTAATTTTTTCGAAAATCATTTTGAAAAAGAAAAATAAGGATTCCAAAATTTTTAATATGAATTCTAGGAATCTTATGCTCTTTAGTCTAAAGCTCCAATCAAAGGGTCAGGCATGGCTTAATAGCCAGCCAAGCTTTAGTATGTAACTCAGACATGACACGCCTGACATTCCCTATCCAGAAGAATTAGACATGGCTTTACAGCCAGCCAGGCTTCAACATGCTTCATGAAACACTAGAATTCATTCTTAAAAATTCTGAAGAAAAATATATTTTTGAAAATATTTTTATTTTAAAATTTTTTCGAAAACAAAGGAGAAATTTTTGAAAGATTTTTAAAAAATTTTTGAAAATAAAACAAAAAGAAAATTACCTAATCTGAGCAACAAGATGAACCGTCAGTTGTCCAAACTCGAACAATCCCCGGCAACGGCGCCAAAAACTTGGTGCACGAAATTGTGATCTCAGGCAACGGTGCCAGAAACTCTGTACGCACGTCTTAATAAATCGTTTTTCATTCACAACTTCGATACAACTAACCAGCAAGTGCACTGGGTCGTCCAAGTAATAAACCTTACGTGAGTAAGGGTCGATCCCACGGAGATTGTCGGCTTGAAGCAAGCTATGGTCACCTTGTAAATCTCAGTCAGGAGGATATAAAATAGTTATGGAGTTTTCGAAAATAATACTAATTAAACAGAAAATAAAGATAGAAAAACTTATGTATATCATTGATGAGAATTTCAGATAAGTGTATAGAGATGCTTTCGTTCCTCTGAACCTCAGCGTTCCTGCTGTCTTCATCCAATCAGTCTTACTCCTTTCCATGGCTGGCTTTATGTAAGGACATCACCGTTGTCAATGGCTACTTTTAATCCTCTCTGGAAAATGTTCCGATGCGCTGTCACTGCATGGCTAATTGTCTAGAGGCATCACCCTTGCCAATGGCAGCATCCTATCCTCTTGTGAAAATGGTCCAAATGCTCTGTCACAGCAGAGCTAATCATCTGAGGTTCTCGATCATACTGGAATAGGATTCACCCTCCTTTTGCATCTGTCACTACGCCCAGCACTCGCGAGTTTGAAGTTCGTCATAGTCATTCAATCCTAGAGTCCTACTCTGAATACCACAGACAAGGTTTAGACTTTCCGGATTCTCATGAATGCCACCATCAATCTAGCTTATACCACGAAGATTCTGATTAAGAGATCCAAGAGATACTCATTCAATCTAAGGTAGAACGGAAGTAGTTGTCAGGCACGCGTTCATAGGGAATGATGATGATTGTCACGTTCATCACATTCAGATTGAAGTGCGAATGAATATCTTAGAAGTGGAATAAGTTGAATTGAATAGAAAAACAGTAGTACTTTGCATTAATCTTTGAGGAACAGCAGAGCTCCACACCTTAATCTATGGAGTGTAGAAACTCTACCGTTTGAAAATACATAAGTGAGAGGTTCAGGCATGGCCGAATGGCCAGCCCCCAAAACGTGATCAAAGATGATCCAAAGATCCAAAGATGTCTAATACAATAGTAAAAAGTACTATTTATAATAAACTAGCTACTAGGGTTTACAGAAGTAAGTAATTGATGCATAAATCCACTTCCGGGGCCCACTTGGTGTGTGCTTGAACTGAGCTTGAATGTTACACGTGCAGAGGCTCTTTCTGGAGTTGAACGCCAGGATGTAACGTATTTCTGGCGTTCAACTCTGGTTTGTGACGTGTTTCTGGCGTTTAACTCCAGACAGCAACGTAGAACTGGGGTTCAACGCCCTTTTACGTCATCTAAACTCGGTCAAAGTATGGACTATTATATATTTCTGGAAATCCCTGGATGTCTACTTTCCAACGCAATTAGAAGCGCGCCATTTTGAGTTCTGTAGCCCCAGAAAATCCACTTTGAGTGTAGGGAGGTCAGAATCCAACAACATCAGCAGTCCTTCTTCAACCTCTGAATCTGATTTTTGCTCAAGTCCCTCAATTTCAGCCAGAAAATACCTGAAATCATAGAAAAACACACAAACTCATAGTAAAGTCCAGAAATGTGAATTTAACATAAAAACTAATGAAAACATCCCTAAAAGTAACTAGATTCTACTAAAAACATACTAAAAATAAAGCCAAAAAGCGTATAAATTATCCGCTCATCAAGTTCTCATAAGCCTCAAGCCTCAAACATTCCAACTCCGCTAATTGTATCTTCCTCTCAACTCTGGCTCCACCCAAACTCAGATTGCACTCCTTGACGGCCCAATATGCTTTGTGCTCTATTTCCACCAGTAAGTGGCAAGCTTTGCCATACACCAACCGAAAGGGGCTCATGCCAATTGGCGTTTTGTATGCCGTTTGGTAGGCTCATATTGCATCGGTGAGCTTAGCACTCCAATCTTTCCTATTGGGCTTCACAATTCCTTCCAAGATGCGTTTACTCTCCGGATTAGAAACCTCGGCTTGGCCGTTTGTTTGTGGGTGGTAGGCCGTGGCTACTTTATGTATGATGTCATATTTCTTCATTAGCCCTTCCATTCGCTTATTGCAAAAATGTGAACCTTGGTCGCTCATGATTTCTCGTGGCCACCCAAAACTACAAATGATGTTATTCCTCACAAAAGAAAAGACTGCATTAGCATCGTTCGTCTGGGTGGGTATTGCTTCCACCCATTTGGACACATAGTCAACGACAAGTAGAATGTAGAGAAAACCATTAGAATTTGGGAATGGCCCCATGAAGTCTATTCCCCACACATCAAAAATCTCACAAAATAGAATGGTTTTTTGGGAGATTTCATTCTTCTTGGAGATATTACCAAATCTAATGCATTGAGAATAAGATTTATAAAAATGAGAACAGTGCTTGAAAAGAGTTGGCCACCAAAATCCACAATCTAGGGTTTTTCTTGCCATTCTTTGGGGTCCAAAATGGCCTCCTCCTTCGGAGGAGTGGCAAGCTTCCAAGATTGAGTGGAATTCGGTTTGTGGAATGCACCTCCGAATTACTTGATCCGCCCCACATCTCCAAAGGTATGGATCATCCCACATATAGTATTTGGATTTGCTTTTTAGCTTATCCCTTTGATGTTTGGAGAGATTAGGAGGGAAGGAGCGAGATACCAAGTAGTTCGTAACTAGTGCATACTAAGGAATGGTTTCCGAGATTGCATGCAAGCCCTCAAAGGGAAAAGAATCATTAATAGGAGCGGTATCGCCTTTGGTGTGTTCAAGGCAACTTAAGTGATCCGCCACTAGGTTTTGCGTACCACTCCTATCCTTAATTTCCAAGTCAAACTCTTGCAACAATAAAACCCATCTAATCAATCTCGGTTTGGATTCCTTCTTAGCCAACAAATACTTTAACGCCGCATGATCCAAGTACACTACCACTTTTGAACCAAGTAAATATGTTCGGAACTTGTCCCAGGCAAAGACTATGGCCAATAGTTCTTTTTCGGTGGTAGTGTAGTTGGATTGGGCTCCATCTAGTGTTTTTGATGCATAGGCTATGACATATGGAATCCTACCCTCGCGTTGTGCTAACGCGGCTCCCACGGCAAAATTAGAAGCATCACACATTATCTCGAATGGCCGACTCCAATCCGGCCCTCGCATGATGGGAGCTTGGGTCAATGCTACCTTGAGCTTATTAAAAGCCTCCATGCATTCCTTGCTTAGCTCAAACTCAATGTCCTTTTGCAACAACCTTGAGAGAGGCATGATGAGCGGATAATTTATACGCTTTTTGACATTGTTTTTAGTATGTTTTTAGTAGGATCTAGTTACTTTTAGGGATGTTTTTAATAGATTTTGTGTTAAATTCACATTTCTGGACTTTACTATGAGTTTGTGTGTTTTTCTGTGATTTCAGGTATTTTCTGGCTGAAATTGAGGGACTTGAGCAGAAATCAGATTCAGAGGTTGAAAAAGGACTGCTGATGTTGTTGGATTCTGACCTCCCTACACTCAAAGTGGATTTTCTGGAGCTACAGAACTCGAAATGGCGCGCTTCCAATTGCGTTGGAAAGTAGACATCCAGGGCTTTCCAGCAATATATAATAGTTCATACTTTGGCCAAGAATTGATGACGTAAACTGGCGTTCAACGCCAGCTTTCTACCCAAATCTGGCGTCCAGCGCCAGAAAAGGATCCAAAACCAGAGTTGAACGCCCAAACTGGCACAAAAACTGGCGTTCAACTCCACAAATGGCCTCTGCACGTGCAACACTTAAGCTCAGCCCAAACACACACCAAGTGGGCCCCGGAAGTGGATTTATACATCAAAATACTTACTCATGTAAACCCTAGTAGCTAGTTTATTATAAATAGGACCTCTTACTATTGTATTAGGCATCTTTGGATTACCTTATGATCCTTTGATCACGTTTTAGGGGGCTGGCCATCTCGGCCATGCCTGGACCTTCACTTATGTATTTTTTACGGTAGAGTTTCTACACTCCATAGATTAAGGTGTGGAGCTCTGCTGTTCCTCAAAGATTAATGCAAAGTACTACTGTTTTCTATTCAATTCTTCTTATTTCGCTTCTAAGATATCCATTCGCACCCAAGAACGTGATGAAGGTGATGATTATGTGTGATGCTCATCATCCTTCTCCCTTATGAACGCGTGCCTGACAAACACTTCTGTTCTACATGAAATAAGCTAGAATGAGTATCTCTTAGATCTCCTAACCAGAATCTTCGTGGCGTAAGCTAGAATGATGGCGGCATTCAAGAGAATCCGGAAGGTCTAAACCTTGTCTGTGGTATTCTGAGTAGGATTCAATGATTGAATGACTGTGACGAGCTTCAAACTCGCGAGTGCTGGGCGTTAGTGACAGACGCAAAAGGAGGGTGAATCCTATTCCAGCATGATCGAGAACCGACAGATGAATAGCCGTGCCGTGACAGGGTGCGTGAGCATATTATTCACTGAGAGGAGGGGATGTAGCCACTGACAACGGTGATGCCCTTGCATAAAGCCAGCCATGGAAAGGAGTAAGATTGATTGGATGAAGATAGCAGGAAAGCAGAGGTTCAGAGGAACAAAAAGCATCTCCATTCGCTTATCTGAAATTCCTACCAATGAATTACATAAGTATCTCTATCCCTATTTTAATATTAATTTCGAAAACTCCATAACTGTTTTATATCTGCCTGACTGAGATTTACAAGGTGACCATAGCTTGCTTCATACCAACAATCTCCGTGGGATTCGACCCTTACTCACGTAAGGTATTACTTGGACGACCCAGTGCACTTGCTGGTTAGTTGTATCGAAGTTGTGACAATTATGAATTAAGATCAGAGCACCAAGCTTTGGAGCCATTACCAGGATTTGTTCGAGCCTGGAGATCACAATTTCGTGCACCAAGTTTTTGGCGCCGTTGCCGGGGATTGTTTGAGTTTTCGGCAAGCTTTTGGTCCGGTAACATCAGTGCCAGATTCCCTTTTGATCCGTCAACAGCACCAAGTTTTTGGCGCCGTTGCCGGGGATTGTTTGAGTTTGGACAACTGACGGGTTCATCTTGTTGCTCAGATCAGGTAATTTTCTTTTCGTTTTCTTTTCAAAAATTTTTTCAAAAATATTTTCAAAAATCTCTAATCTGTTTTCGAAAAAAATAATAATATAAAAATGTTTTCAAAAATTTTATTCAAAATTTTTAAGAATGAATTCTAGTGTTTCATGATGATTTGTTGAAGCCTGGCTGGCTGTAAGCCATGTCTAATTTTTGGACTGGGGTTTCAACTTACCATCACAAATGAAGAGATTCTCACACACTTAGTTGCTCTATACATGAAAAGTATCCATATCTGCTGAAGCTTGGCTGGCCATTGGCCATGTCTAGTGTTTTGGACTGGAGCTTTCATTGAAAGCTTGGCTGGCTAGTGAGCCATATCTAATTCCTGGACTGAAGCTTTAGACTAACATGGCAAGATTCCTGGAATTCATGTTAAAAATTTTGGAATCCTTATTTTTCTTTCTTTCTAAATAATTTTCGAAAAATATAAAATAAAAATCCAAAAAAATTAGAAAATCATAAAAATCAAAAATATTTTTGTGTTTCTTGTTTGAGTCTTGAGTCATGTTATAAGTTTGGTGTCAATTGCATATGCATCTTGCATTTTTTCGAAAATATCATGCATTAATACTGTTCTTCATGATCTTCAAGTTGTTCTTGGTAAGTCTTCTTGTTTGATCTTGATGATTTTTTGTTTTGTGTCTTTTGGTGTTTTTCATATGCATTCTTGAATTCTTAGTGTCTAAGCATTAAAGAATTCTAAGTTTGGTGTCTTGCATGTTTTCTTTGCATTAAAAATTTTTCAAAAATATGTTCTTGATGTTCATCATGACATTCAAAGTGTTCTTGGTGTTCATCTTGACATTCATAGCATTCTTGCATGCATTCATTGTTTTCATCTAAAAATTTCATGCATTGCATAATTTTCATGTTTTTCATAAAAAAATTCAAAAATCAAAAAAATATCTTTCCCTTTTTCTCTCATCAAATTCAAAAATTGAGTTGACTTTTTCAAAAAATTTTTAAAAATCAAATTGTTTCTCATGAGTCAAATCAAATTTTCAATTTGAAAATCTTATCTTTTTCAAAAATCAAATCTTTTTCAAAATTCTTGGTTATTTTCGAAAATTCCAAAAATAATTTTCAAAAATCTTTTTCTCATTTTTATATCAAATTTTCGAAAATACCATAATCAATTAATGTTTTGATTCAAAAATTTTAAGTTTGTTACTTGCTTGTTAAGAAAGATTCAAACTTTAAGTCCTAGAATCATATCTTGTGATTTCTTGTGAATCAAGTCATTAATTGTGATTTTAAAAATCAAATCTTTTTCAAAACTAATTTCTATCATATCTTTTCAAAATTATCTTCTCATCTTATCTTTTTCAAAATATCTTTTCTAACTTCCTAACTTCTTATCTTTTCAAAATTTGTTTCAACTAACTAACTAACTTTTTGTTTGTTTCTTAACTTTTTCAAAACTACCTAACTAACTCTCTCTCTCTAATTTTTGAAAATATCTTCCCTCCTTTTCAAAAAAATTTCTTTTTAAATAATTATTTTTATTTTTATTTTTTATTTTAAAATTTTTCGAAAAATTACTAACCTTTTTCAAAAACTATTTTCAAAAATCACTAACTCTTTTTCAAAAAAAATTATTTTCGAAATTTCCCCTCTCTCACCTTATTCTATTTGTTTATTCATCCACTAACATCTCTCCCTCACTCAAAAAAAAAAAAAAAAAAAAAGAGGATCTCTATTATTATTATTTTTCTGCGCCCTCTTCTTTGTCATATGAGCAGGAGCAAGGACAAGAACATTCTTGTTGAAGCAAATCCAGAACCTGAAAGGACTCTAAAGAGGAAACTAAGAGAAGCTGAATTACAACAAACCAGCAAGCACCTGTCAGAAATTATCAAACAAGAAAAGAAAATGGCAGCTGAAAATAATAATAATGCAAGGAGAATGCTTGGTGACTTTACTGCACCTAATTCCAATTTACATGGAAGAAGCATCTCCATTCCTGCCATTGGAGCAAACAACTTTGAGCTGAAACCTCAATTAGTTTCTCTGAGGCAGCAGAACTGCAAGTTTCATGGACTTCCATCTGAAGACCCTTTTCAGTTCTTAACTGAATTCTTGCAGATATGTGATACTGTAAAGACTAATGGAGTAGATCCTAAAGTCTACAGGCTCATGCTTTTCCCTTTTTGCTGTAAGAGACAGAGCTAGACTCTGGTTGGATTCTCAACCTAAGAATAGCCTGAACTCATGGGATAAGCTGAGTAAAAGGATCACTGAAATCCCTCCTAGTACTCTCCCAAGTAATACAGAAGAGAACCCAAAAGGAGAGTGCAAGGCCATTGACATAAGCACCATGGCCGAACCTGTGAGGAGAGGAGAGGACGTGAATCCCAAGGAGGAAGACCTCCTGGGGCATCCAGTGATCAATAAGGAGCTTCCCTCTGAGGAACCAAAGGACTCTGAGGCTCATCTAGAGACCATAGAGATTCCATTGAACCTCCTTATACCCTTCATGAGCTCTGATGAGTATTCCCCTTCTGAAGAGAATGAGGATGTCACTGAAGAGCAAACTGCCAAGTTTCTTGGTGCAATCATGAAGCTGAATGCCAAATTATTTGGCATTGATGCTTGGGAAGTTGAACCTCCCTTGTTCATCAATGAACTAAGTGATCTGGATCAACTGACATTACCTCAGAAGAGACAGGATCCTGGAAAGTTCATAATACCCTATACCATAGGCACCATGATCTTTAAGGCTCTGTGTGACCTTGGTTCAGGAATAAACCTCATGCCCCTCTCTGTAATAGAGAAACTGGGAATCTATGGGGTGCAAGCTGCTAAAATCTCACTGGAGATGGCAGACAGCTCAAGAAAACAGGCTTATGGACAAGTAGAAGATGTATTAGTAAAGGTTGAGGGCCTTTACATACCTACTGATTTCATAGTCCTGGATACTAGAAAGGAAGAGGATGAATCCATCATCCTAGGACGACCTTTCCTGGCCACAGCAAGAGCTGTGATTGATGTTGATAGAGGTGAAATAGTCCTTCAATGGAATGAGGACTCCCTTGTGTTTAAAACTCAAGGATCTTCCTCTGCAACCATGGAGAGGAAGCAGAAAAAGCTTCTCTCCAAGCAGAGTCAACCAGAGCCCCCACAGTCAAACTCTAAGTTTGGTGTTGGGAGGCCACAACCAAACTCTAAGTTTGGTGTTGAACTCCCATATCCAAACTCTAAGTTTGGTGTTGGAGAGTCTCAACAAAGCTCTGCACATCTGTGAGGCTCCATGAGAGCCCACTGTCAAGCTATTGACATTAAAGAAGCGCTTGTTGGGAGGCAACCCAATGTTAATCTAATTCTTATTTTTATTGCTTTTCATGTTTTCTTAGGTTCATGATCATGTGGAGTCACAAAATAAACAAAAAAATCAAAAACGGAATCAAAAACAGCAGAAGAAAAATCACACCCTGGAGGAGCATCTGTCTGGCGTTCAAACGCCAGAACAGAGCATAGTTCTGGCGCTGAACGCCCAAAATGGGAGCATCCTGGCGCTGAACGCCCAGAACAAGCATGGTTCTGGCGTTCAACGCCAGAAATGGCAGCAAAGGGGCGTTGAACGCCCAAAATGGGCACCAACCTGGCGCTGAACGCCCAGAGTTGTGTGCAAGGGCATTTTGCATGCCTAAATTGGTGCAGGGATGTAAATGCCTTGACACCCCAAGATCTGTGGACCCCACAGGATCCCCACCTACCTTCACTCACTCTCTTCTCTCTTCTCAATCATCCTCTATTCCCAATAAACACTCATCCCTTCTGTCTTCCATTTACCACTCACACCCATACACCCACTTACCTTCAAAAATTCAACATCTCTTCCCCACCCAATCCCACCCATATGGCCGAATACACACAGCCATCCATCTCCTCCATACCCTCTTCTTCTTCTATTCTTTCTTCTTTTGCTCGAGGACGAGCAACATTCTAAGTTTGGTGTGGTAAAAGCATAGCTTTTTTGTTTTTTCCATAACCATTGATGGCACCTAAGGCCAGAGAAACCTCTAGAAAAAGGAAAGGGAAGACAAAAGCTTCCATCAAGGGTCTATAGCTCAGTGGTAGAACATTTGACTGCAAATCAAGAGATCCCTGAGATACCTCAGGGGATACATTTTCTTCCACACAATTATTGGAAGCAACTAAAGGGTGGAACATCAAGAGCACTCCATCATCCTTCATGAAATCAGAGAAGATCTAAAAGCAATGAAGGAGGAGCAGCAAAGACAAGGAAGAGACATAGAAGAGCTCAAGGACATCATTAAGGTGGACTCATTCCTTGTTCTTACTTTTTCTGTTTTTCGTTTTCTATGTTATGTGCTTATCTATGTTTGTGTCTTCATTACATGATCATTAGTAGTAGTAACTATGTCTTAAAGTTATGAATGTCCTATGAATCCATCACCTCTCTTAAATAAAAACTGTTTTAATTCAAAAGAACAAGAAGTACATGAGTTTCGAATTTATCCTTGAACTTAGTTTAATTATATTGATGTGGTGACAATGCTTCCTGTTTTCTGAATGTATGCTTGAACAATGCATATGTCTTTTGAAGTTGTTGTTTAAGAATGTTAAATATGTTGGCCCTTGAAAGAATGATGACTAGGAGACATGTTATTTGATAATCTGAAAAATCATAAAAATGATTCTTGAAGCAAGAAAAAGCAGCAAAGAACAAAGCTTGCAGAAAAAAAAAAAATAGGCGAAAAAAAAAATAGAAAGAAAAAGAAAAAGCAAGCAGAAAAAGCCAAAGCTCTTAAAACCAAGAGGCAAGAGCAAAAAGCCAATAACCCTTAAAACCAAAAGGCAAGGGCAAATAAAAAGGATCCCAAGGCTTTGAGCATCAGTGGATAGGAGGGCCTAAAGGAATAAAATCCTGGTCTAAGCGGCTAAACCAAGCTGTCCCTAACCATGTGCTTGTGGCGTGTAGGTGTCAAGTGAAAACTTGAGACTGAGCGGTTAAAGTCAAGGTCCAAAGCAAAAAAAGAGTGTGCTTAAGAACCCTGGACACCTCTAATTGGGGACTTTAGCAAAGCTGAGTCACAATCTGAAAAGGTTCACCCAATTATGTGTCTGTGGCATTTATGTATCCGGTGGTAATACTGGAAATCAAAGTGCTTAGGGCCACGGCCAAGACTCATAAAGAAGCTGTGTTCAAGAATCATCATACTGAACTAAGAGAGTCAATAACACTATTTGAAATCTGAAGTTCCTAAAGATGCCAATCATTCTGAACCTCAATGGATAAAGTGAGATGCCAAAACTATTCAAGAGGCAAAAAGCTATAAGTCCCGCTCATATGATTGAAGCTCTGTTTCATTGATAGTTTGGAATTTATAGTATATTCTATTCTTTTTATCCTATTTTGATTTTCAGTTGCTTGGGGACAAGCAACAATTTAAGTTTGGTGTTGTGATGAGCGGATAATTTATACGCTTTTTGACATTGTTTTTAGTAGGATCTAGTTACTTTTAGGGATGTTTTTAATAGATTTTGTGTTAAATTCACATTTCTGGACTTTACTATGAGTTTGTGTGTTTTTCTGTGATTTCAGGTATTTTCTGGCTGAAATTGAGGGACTTGAGCAGAAATCAGATTCAGAGGTTGAAAAAGGACTGCTGATGCTGTTGGATTCTGACCTCCCTGCACTCAAAGTGGATTTTCTGGAGCTACAGAACTCGAAATGGCGCGCTTCCAATTGCGTTGGAAAGTAGACATCCAGGGATTTCCAGCAATATATAATAGTCCATACTTTGGCCAAGAATTGATGACATAAACTGGCGTTCAACGCCAGCTTTCTACCCAAATCTGGCGTCCAGCGCCAGAAAAGGATCCAAAACCAGAGTTGAACGCCCAAACTGGCACAAAAACTGGCGTTCAACTCCACAAATGGCCTCTGCACGTGCAACACTTAAGCTCAGCCCAAACACACACCAAGTGGGCCCCGGAAGTGGATTTATACATCAAAATACTTACTCATGTAAACCCTAGTAGCTAGTTTATTATAAATAGGACCTCTTACTATTGTATTAGGCATCTTTGGATTACCTTATGATCCTTTGATCACGTTTTAGGGGGCTGGCCATCTCGGCCATGCCTGGACCTTCACTTATGTATTTTTTACGGTAGAGTTTCTACACTCCATAGATTAAGGTGTGGAGCTCTGCTGTTCCTCAAAGATTAATGCAAAGTACTACTGTTTTCTATTCAATTCTTCTTATTTCGCTTCTAAGATATCCATTCGCACCCAAGAACGTGATGAAGGTGATGATTATGTGTGACGCTCATCATCCTTCTCCCTTATGAACGCGTGCCTGACAAACACTTCTGTTCTACATGAAATAAGCTAGAATGAGTATCTCTTAGATCTCCTAACCAGAATCTTCGTGGCGTAAGCTAGAATGATGGCGGCATTCAAGAGAATCCGGAAGGTCTAAACCTTGTCTGTGGTATTCTGAGTAGGATTCAATGATTGAATGACTGTGACGAGCTTCAAACTCGCGAGTGCTGGGCGTTAGTGACAGACGCAAAAGGAGGGTGAATCCTATTCCAGCATGATCGAGAACCGACAGATGAATAGCCGTCCCGTGACAGGGTGCGTGAGCATATTATTCACTGAGAGGAGGGGATGTAGCCACTGACAACGGTGATGCCCTTGCATAAAGCCAGCCATGGAAAGGAGTAAGATTGATTGGATGAAGATAGCAGGAAAGCAGAGGTTCAGAGGAACAAAAAGCATCTCCATTCGCTTATCTGAAATTCCTACCAACGAATTACATAAGTATCTCTATCCCTATTTTAATATTAATTTCGAAAACTCCATAACTGTTTTATATCTGCCTGACTGAGATTTACAAGGTGACCATAGCTTGCTTCATACCAACAATCTCCGTGGGATTCGACCCTTACTCACGTAAGGTATTACTTGGACGACCTAGTGCACTTGCTGGTTAGTTGTATCGAAGTTGTGACAATTATGAATTAAGATCAGAGCACCAAGCTTTGGAGCCATTACCAGGATTTCTTCGAGCCTGGAGATCACAATTTCGTGCACCAAGGCAATGCTACCTTACTAAAGTCCTTTATAAACCTTCGATAAAATCCTGCATGTCCAAGGAAAGAACGGACTTCCCTCTCGGATGAGGGGTAAGGCAGGCTAGATATAACATTAATCTTTGCCGGATCTACGGAAATACCATCTTTGGAAACAATATGTCCTAAAACAATGCCTTGCTTAACCATGAAATGACACTTCTCAAAATTCAAGACAAGGTTGGTTTTAGTACATCTTTCCAAAACTTTTTCAAGGTTATCCAAGCAATGATCAAAAGAATCACAATATACCGTGAAGTCATCTATGAATACCTCCATGCATTGCTCTAGAAAATCCGCAAATATGCTCATCATGCACCTTTGGAAAGTTGTCGATGCATTGCATAAGCCAAATGGCATACACTTGTAGGCATAAGTTCCAAAGGGGCAAGTAAATGTTGTTTTTTCTTGGTCCTCTAGAGCAATGTGTATTTGAAAGTACCCCGAATAGCCATCTAGAAAGCAATAATGGGATTTACCGGA
This sequence comes from Arachis ipaensis, assembly GCF_059453495.1. Classification (NCBI taxonomy): domain Eukaryota; kingdom Viridiplantae; phylum Streptophyta; class Magnoliopsida; order Fabales; family Fabaceae; genus Arachis; species Arachis ipaensis. The sequence continues at coordinate 88,973,050 of NC_142435.1, forward strand.
TAATCGATCGAGCATTTGATCGATAAACAGAAGTGGAAAATGATCTTTTCTAGTGGCCGAGTTCAACCTTCGGTAGTCTATGCATACTCGTCAAGAGTTTTGCACCCGTGTTGCTATGAGCTCCCCGCTTTCATTCTCGATTGTTGTTACCCCGGACTTCTTTGGCACAACTTGAACGGGACTCACCCATTCACTATCCGAAATGGGATAGATGATGTCCGCCTCGAGTAACCGTGTTACCTCCTTCTTGACAACCTCCAAAATGGTAGGATTCAATCGTCTTTGAGGTTGTCTTACGGTCTTCGCTTCTTCTTCCAAAAAGATCCGGTGCTCACACACTTGGGGACTTATCCCCACTAGATCCACCAAGCTCCACCCTATTGCCTTTTTGTTCTTCCTCAAAACACATAACAACTTCTCTTCTTGTTGAGGATTTAGTTCCCTTGCTATAATCACCGAAAACTTGTAGGCTTCATCAAGGTATGAGTACTTTAGGTGGGGCGGTAGTGGCTTCAATTCTAGCTTTTGCTCTTGGCTTGTCACTTGAACTTCTTCACTTAGGTCTTCACTATTTTCTTCAACCATATGTTTCTCATCTAGTTTTGCATAATGCACTTCGGCCACAATGTTGTCAATCAAGTCACATCGGAATATGGAGTGGTTCTCTGGTGGGTGCCTCATTGCTTCTTCTAAACTAAAACTTACAACTCTCCCATCTATCTCAAATGAGTAGGTTCCTGAATGGGCATCCAACTTGAATCTAGAGGTCCTCAAAAATGGCCTCCCAAGTAGGATAAACGATGTCCTTTTGGCTTCACTTGGTGGCATCTCGATGATATGGAAATCAATTGGGAATATCAAACCCTTTATGTTGACCAACACATCCTCCGCAATACCCGTCACGGTTATTATGCTCTTGTCTGCCAAGACAAACCTAGCCGCCGACCGCTTCAATGGTGGGAGCTTCAACATATGATAAACGGAAAGAGGCATAATGCTAACACATGCACCAAGGTCACACATACAATCAATAAATTGGACTCCATCAATGACACAAGAGACTAAACAAGGGCCCGGATCAACACACTTTTCCGGAATGGCTCCCATCAAAGTCGAAATAGAACTCCCCAATGGAATGGTCTCTAACTCATGAATTCTATCTTTGTTCATACATAAGTCCTTAAGAAATTTTTGCATATTTAGGCACTTGATGTATAGCATCAAAGAGAGGGATAGTTACCTCCACCTTCTTGAATATTTCCACCATTTTTGGGTCGAGTTCTACACGTTTCTTAGCCTTTTTTACCAATGTAGGAAAAGGGATTGGTTGAGCCACTTCCTCTAAAACTTGCTCCTTTCCAGGGGCTTCACTCCTTGGTTGAGGGTCTTCCTCTTCAACTATCACATGTGCTTCCTCCTCCTCTTCAATTTCTTCTATCTCCACTCCATTCTCCTCTTGAGTAACTATCATTAGACTAGGTGCCTTTGAGTCCCTTTCTCTCAATTGAGTTCCGGACCTCAAGGTTATGGCGTTAATGCCACCCTTGGGGTTAGGTAGAGGTTGAGAAGGTATGACACTAGAGTTTGATGCTTGAGGAGTGGACGTAGAAGGCGGCTCCATGCGAGCAATGAGTGCTTGGAGGGTGGAAGTAAGACCATTGAGACTTGAGTTGAGTGTATTTTGTAGTTCTTTTTGCCCTTGGAGTATGGATTGGAGTGTGTCATCTTGATTTGGGGAAGTGGAGAGATAGGTGATTTGTGGTGCTTGTGATTAGTTGGGTGAAAGTGGTTGTCTATGAGGTGGTATGTAGGTTTGGTAGTTTCTTCCTTGGTTTGGTTGTTGATTTGGAGGGTTTTGTGAGCATCGGTTTTGTGGAGTGTTGTTGTTCCATCTTTGGTTGCCTCCGTTGTCCCTACCTCTTTGTTGATAATTGTCCCGCCAACCTTGGTAGGAGTTATCCCTCTAACCTTGATTAGAGTTGTTACTCCCTTGGTTATAGTTGCCTCCTTGTTGGGGGTACCCTTGGTTGTAATTGCTCCCTTGTGAATGGTATTGATGATCGAATTCCTTGATGGTATAGAATTTCACACAAATGAATGAATTCTCGTTGCAAGTATAGTTCTACACCAACAAACAATCCTCCCAATCGAAAATTTGGTTGTCACAAGTAACAAACCCCAAATAAGAATTAACCGAAGTATTTAGACTCCGGGTCATCTCACAAGGAATTGCAATGAAGTGAGCAATTATTAGCTTTGAAGGAATAAAAGGGGTTTGGTTGATAAAAGGGGCAATAAAATAAATGATAAGAAAAGTAAAGAAGGCAATTAAAGAAAGCAATTAATAAAGAGAGACATTCATGGCAAGGTTTGAGATCATAGGCTTTCTATCCTAGTCATTAATCACAACAATACTTAACAAGAATTTATCTTATTTCGTCATCCCCAATGTTGGAAGAAGGTGTAAGTTATCTTCCATTAGAGAAAGTCAAATAAGACTAGTTAATCTCAAATCAAAAATCCTAATCAACTCACTAATTGAATTAACAAGAGATTAGAGTCATTGAAAATGATATTAACTAACAACTCTAGATCACCAATGTAAATTGGGTATTCATGACCCAAGATTACCTAATTACTCTTCCCAAGCCAAGAATGCTCAAAATCTACTCTAAAGCCCAACCAAGAATTTTGTCAAACACTTGGTGGGTGTGTAGGGAAAGCATGGTAAATGTGCAAGAATAATAAATCTACCAACTACCAATTGCAAGAAGGTAAATCAACAACTCAAATCAACAATTATAAGGCATCAAACATTAAATTTCATTAAAAGAGATCTAAATCTAACATGAGCATCCATGAACATAAAAGAGAGCATAAAAGGGAAATTAACAAGAAAACTAAGAGAATCAAAGTGTAGAAGTATGAAATTATAGAAGAAACAAGATGAGAACAATAATCAAAACCTAGATCTAAGATGGAATTAAGCTTAAGAACCCTAATTCTAGAGAGAAGAGGGAGCTTCTCTCTCTAGAAACTAACCTACATAATGCCAAAACTACAAACAATTGCTCCCTCCTTTCCCAAGCATGAATTCTGCATGAAAAAACATCAGAAATTAGTTGGATTGGGCCCAAAATGAGCTACAAATCGCTGGCCATGATTTCACTTTAGTGAATCATGCTGCTCCATCGACGTGCACGCGTACAGTGCACGTGCGTGCCCCTAAACATGAATCAACTATGGCAAATTTTATATCATGTTGAAGCCCCGGATATTAGCTTTCCAACGCAACTAGAACCGCCTCATTTGGATTTCTGTGGCTCAAGTTATGATCGATTGAGTGTGAAGAGGTCAGCCTTGACAGCTTTGCGGTTCCTTCATTACTTCATGAGTTCTCCCACTTTGCATGCTTTTCTCCTCACTTCTTCCATCCAATACTTGCCTTATGAACCTTAAATCACTCAACAAACATATCAAGGCATCAAATGGAATTAAAGTGAATTGAATTTAGCTATTTTAAGGCCTAAAAAGCATGTTTTCACATTTAAGCACAAATCAAGGGAGAATTACAAAACCATGCTATTTCATTGGATAAATATGGGAAAAGGTGATAAAATCCCCCAAATTAAGCACAAGATAAACAACAAAATCGGGATTTATTAAATCTCCCCACATTTAAACCAAGCATGTCCTCATGCTAAGAATAAAGAAGGACAACAAAAGGGTATGAACATTTATTCAATGCAAATAAACTATGTGCACCTATCTATATGAATGCAACTAAATGCAATATGACTCTATCTACTTGGTCAAAAGCAAATCAATCTTCAAGAACACATATGCACATGTAGGGCTAAGTAGTATGATGTCTCATGAATCCTACCAATTCAAATATTAAAATGAAGTACAAGTAGACTTGCAAGAAGAAAAGCTCATGAAAGCTGGGAACAAGGAATTGAGCATCGAACCCTCACTGGAAGTGTATCCGCTCTAATCGCTCAAGTGTATAGGGTCGATCACTCAATTCTCTTCTAATCATGCTTTCCATGATTTATTTTTCATCTAACAATCGACAATTATTCAATGCATGCATACATTCATCATGAGGACTTATTCAAAGGTTGTAATGGGGCTAGGGTAAAGGTAGGGATGTATATGGTCAAGTGAGCTTGAAATTCGCATCTTTGATTAGTCTAAGCTCTCACCTAACACATGTAACAATCTATACAATTCTAATACACAACCTAGCTACCCATGATTCCCACTTTTCTACATACTCATGCATTCTCTTCAATTCACATTCCATATGCATTGATTTTTACTGAACTTTACTTTGGGGCATTTTTGTCCCCTTTTTATTTCTTTTTCTCTTTTTCTTTTTCTTTATCATTTTTTTAGTATATACAAACGTATCAATGCATATGGTTTTACATATAGTGCATGAATATGTACCCAATTCCCAATATTTTTAACAAAAATAAAAATTACACTTTTACCTCAACCAATGTCCCAAGTTTCCCATACCCAAATGATACACACCTTCATTAGCCTAAGTTAATCAAAGATCCAAATTAAGGACATTTATTATTTTTTTCTTATGGGTAGTGATGTGCTACAATTAAGAACAAAAGGGATTAAATAGGCTCAAAAGTGGCTAACAATAGTTGATGAAAGGTAGGCTATTTGGGTAAGTGAGCTAAATAAAATGATGGCCTCAATCATATAAATGCATGTATACATGGAATAATGGACATAAAGAATCAAACAAGTCAAAGATTACAATCATAGAGAGAGAATAATACACACAAGAATGGAAAATAAGTGGTTATAAGATGTAACCACACAATTTGGGTTCAAAACTCACATGCTTGTGTTCTTAGCTCAAAAACCATGTTCCAAAATAAATTCTTCAAGCAAGTTTATCACAAAAAAATTTTTCAAATTGGTAGGGTGCCCTAAAACAATTTTTCTTAGAAAAGAAATCATCACCATAACCAAGTTGTCCTAACATAAAAAGAAATGGTGAAATATGTACAAATTCTAACTACTCATGCAACGCAACAACTAACTAGCAAAGGAAATCAAGAATCGGTGTTGAAAGAAAGAAATTGTTACCCATGGAAATCGGTCGGACAACCTCCTCACACTTAAAGATTTGCACCGTCCTCGGTGCATGCAAAGAAGAGGAAGGTGGACGGGTTGCTACAATTGATGAGCTCCTCCAAAAGGTTGTGCGGATGAATTTGTTTGTTGCCCCATTTAGAAGCTTTTCCTTTTCCTCTTTCGGTGGCTAACCTAAAAGGAAAGAAAAAGAAAGAAAATTAAGCCTACAACAAAGATATCAAAGCAAATAGAACATAGGCGAGGGCTAATGCCAAATAAGAGTAAGGTTCTCATTGCATGGTAGCTACAACATGTGAGTGAGAAAACAATGTAAGCTAAGGCATATTAACTAACACTTGATACAAGAGTAAAGTCAAAGCATGAAGAGCACTCAAAATCATCAAGTTCGACTAGAAAGAGTAGGTCATGAAAGACATGCAAGTTCATATCAATGCACAAAGAATATAAGAGTCATACAAGATTAAGCATTGATTTAAAAGTTTCATCATCCAACAATATCAAACAAGTAAATAAGCACCAAGATTAACCATGAAATTCTCAACAATTGAGTAGGAAAATGCAACACCATTATTCAAATAAGAAGCTCGAAAAAAAAAGAAGGTAAAAACAAGCTATAAAAACAAAATGAAAATGCAAAGAATAAAAGTATGCGAATGCAATGGACAAAAGAAAATGGAAGATGAGAAAAAAAACTCTCTTTTTTTTTTACCGGCACGGGCACGTCATGCACGCTTACACGCCGATGCGCAGTTTGGCCGAAGGGCACGTACATGCCAGGTGCGCGCACACGTGGGTGAGATTATGCGCGAGGCACAGTGTCAGCCCAAGGTTAGCCCAACTCTCTGGAACATGTACCAGGAGGGCAGGTGGCGCTATCGGTGCACGCGCGCACAGCGTGCATGCGCGTGCATTGTGCAATTAGCTTCAAGGACCCTGGCGCGTACGCGCGGGTTGGTTTGTGCCTCAGGCATGGTGCTGACGTAGTGTAGGCACAACTCTCGGGTCAATGTATGGAGGGATGAATTTTTCAATCCACGCGTACGCGCACATGGCGCGTGTGCGTGGAGGGGTGAAAATGCTTAATGCACGCGTACGCGTGCAGTGCATGTACGCGTGGATGGTGCTCTGTTTTTCAAAATTTTTCTATGTTTTTGCACCAATCCAAGCATTCTAAACCTCCAAACATCTACCAAAATACCATAAAACCTTATTTAACATATTATACTACCAAATAAACTCAACAAACAAAACAAAATATGAAATCAAACCTACTCTACCAATATTTACAAAAGAGAAAAATGAAAAGAGTTTACCATGGTGGGGTGTCTCCCACCTAGCACTTTTAGTTTAAGTCCTTGAGTTGGACATTTGGTGGGGGTCCTTGCTAGGGTGGTTTATGCTTGAATTCATCCTTGAATCCCCACCATTGTTTGCATCTCCAATGTCCACCGGGATCCCAAATTAGGCGCACAAGGCCTTCAAGTAAGCTTAGGTAGATGACAAGGCCCCAATAGTGTTGAATGTTGAAATGGATTCCGGGGTCCCAAACCTTGTTCTTACACCCATCTTCTCGTTGACTACCATAGTTAAATTTGGGTGACAAGGCTTGTGAATTCTCAATTAGACCTCGAAACATTCTCCTATACCCATGCAATTTGGTTTTACACCAACCATTGCCATTCAACTTTGAGCATGCAACCATCATGAACCTAGAGTGATGTTTTCATCCACTACACAACTCTCTCCTATTCTTAACTCCACAAAGAGCTCTAAGTTGACCATCATTTTCAATCAAACCATATTCAAGTGAGAAGGTAAAGCTTAGGGATAAGGATTTTACCCACTTGAATGTTATGTATGATGGTGACTTAGGAAGCGAAACCTCCCCATACTTAGCCAATGTGAGATCCATTCCCTTGTGCTCTTCTTTTGCATCTTCCACTTCCTTACAAGCTTCTTCAACTTCAATTCCTTGCTCACCAACTTCTTCCATACACCCTTCATTGCTCAAACCATGTATCGGAGGTGGTGCACGGTCCTCCTTGTCATCGATTTCACAACACAATGAAGGAGATTCATCAATTCCAAAAGACTCATTAGTTGGTGTGGAATCATCTTCAATGATGGAGCTTGCTTCTTACTCAACTTCCTCCTCTTGGTGGCTTCCTTCCAATTCAATCTCTTCTTCATTGCTTACCAAGGGTATGGGAGGTGAGGTATCTTCTTTTTCACTCTCTATGTCAAGCCCAATGGGAGAGGATTCAATTGTACATAAGAATTTCTCAATGATTGAATCCATCTCTTGGTCAACCTCTTCAAAGTTTTTCACCATGATATGCCTTGGAGGTTGTACACCCTCCTCAACATCAATGTCAAGCTTCTTGGAAGAGGGCTTTATGATTCTACATTCTCATAGACTTCCAACATCTCCTAGGTCTTCAACCACTCCTTCTGGCTCAATTGTCTTAACTTTCTCCCCTTGTGGCAATTCTTGCTTCAACTCCTCTTCTTCACCTTGAAGCTCTAAACTCACTCCCTCACTATGCTCCTTAATTGCTTTTCCACATTCGTCAATGGGAGTGCCTTGGTTGCTTAGGCTTAGTTAGGAGGAGGAGGCCATATTGCTAATGGCTTCCACTAGGATAGCCATCTTGGCTTCTAGCTCCTTAAACTCCTTCTCCATCCCCTCTTATTGCCTTTGGAATTGAGAGTTAAGATCTACTAGTTCTAGCATAAGGGCTTCATCAGGGGGTGGTGGTAGAAGAGAGGGTTCATTGTTTAAGTGAAAGGTGTTGTAGCTGGAAGGTGGCTCATATTGGTAAGGGTACGGAAATGGTGTATATGGAGGTGATTCTTGGGAGTAGTTATGTTGGAATTGTGGTGGTTTTGTGTATGGTTCATATGGCTCATAAGGCGGTTGGTATGGTGGGTAAGGACTAGGGTCATATGGAAGTGTTTGGTGAAAAGAGGCTTGTGAGTAAGGTAGTTCAAAATTATGTTGAAGAGGTAATTCATAGGCATATGGTGGTGGTTGTTGACAATCACAATAAGGGTCACCACATCCATTAGATTGATATGCATTAGGATTAGGATTATACCCATAAGAGTCCAGAGGTTGTTGTTGCCAAGAAGGTTGATCAATCCCTTGAGGCTCCTCCCATCTTTGGTTTTTCCATCCTTGATGCACATCCTCAATGTAGCTTCCATTCCCTACAACATAATTTGAGCCAAACTCATAGCCAAAGGGGTAAGAATTCATAATAGTAAATAAAAACAAAAGCTACAAAAATAAGCAACAAGTCCTAATCCTAACAAAAGCTAACAAACAAACAAAAGACAAATATATTCATATATTCATAATAGCCAATCACAAAGCACCATTGCAACTCCCCGGCAACGGCGCCATTTTAATGAGCAAATTCTTTGATGGTATAGAATTTCACACAAATGAATGAATTCTCGTTGTAAGTATAGTTCTACACAAACAAACAGTCCTCCCAATCAAAAATTTGGTTGTCACAAGTAACAAACCCCAAATAAGAATTAACCAAAGTATTTAGACTCCAGGTCGTCTCACAAGGAATTGCAATGAAGTGAGCAATTATTTGCTGTGAAGGAACAAAGGGGGTTTGATTGATAAAAGGAAAAATAAAATAAATGATAAGAAAAGTAAAGAAGGCAATTAAAGAAAGCAATTAATAAAGAGAGACATTCATGGCAAGGTTTGAGATCATAGGCTTTCTATCCTAGTCATTAATCACAACAATACTTACCGAGAATTTATCTTATTTCGTCATCCCCAATGTTGGAGGAAGGTGTAAGTTATCTTCCATTAGAGAAAGTTAAACAAGACTAGTTAATCTGAAATCAAAAATCCTAATCAACTCACTAATTGAATTAACAAGAGATTAGAGTCATTGAAAATGATATTAACTAACAACTCTTGATCACCAATGAAAATTGGGTATTCATGACTCAAGATTGCCCAATTACTCTTCCCAAGCCAAGAATGCTCAAAATCTACTCTAAAGCCCAACCAAGCATTTTGTCAAACACTTGGTGAGTGTGTAGGGAAAGCATGGTAAATGTGCAAGAATAATAAATCTACCAACTACCAATTGCAAGAATGTAACTCAACAACTCAAATCAACAATTATAAGGCATCAAACATTAAATTTCATTAAAAGAGATCTAAATCCAACATGAGCATCCATGAACATAAAAGAGAGCATAAAAGGGAAACTAACAAGAAAACTAAGAGAAGCAAAGTGTAGAAGCATGAAATTGTAGAAGAAACAAGATGAGAACAATAATCAAAACCTAGATCTAAGATGGAAATAAGCCTAAGAACCCTAATTCTAGATAGAAGATGGAGCTTCTCTCTCTAGAAACTAATATATATGATGCCAAAACAACAAATAATTGCTCCCCCATTGCCCAAGCTTGAATTCTGCATGAAATAGCATCAGAAATGAGTTGGATTGGGCCCAAAATGAGCTACAAATCACTGGCCACGATTTCACTTTAGTGAATCATGTTGCTCCATCGGCTTACACGCCCCTAAACGCAAAGCAACTATGGCAAATTTTATATAATTTTGAAATCCCGGATGTTAGCTTTCCAACGCAACTGGAACCGCCTCATTTGGACCTCTGTAGCTCAAGTTATGGTCAATTGAGTGCGAAGAGGTCAGGTTTGACAGCTTTGCGGTTCCTTCATTTCTTCATGAGTTCTCCTACTTTGCATGCTTTTTTCCTCACTTCTTCCATCCAATACTTGCCTTATGAACATGAAATCACTCAACAAACATATCAAGGTATCGAATGGAATTAAAGTGAATTAAATTTAGCTATTTTAAGGCCTAAAAAGTATGTTTTCACATTTAAGCACAAATCAAGGGAGAATTGCAAAACCATGCTATTTCATTGAATAAATATGAAAAAAGGTGATAAAATCCCCCAAATTAAGCACAAGATAAACCACAAAATCGGGGTTTATCAGGTATCATTGATTAGCACGTTCATAGTAAGGGCGATCATAAAAGTTGTGGGTAGCCGCTAGAGTGTTATCTTCTTGGAGACTTGGACATTAATCCGTGTAGTGGGAGTAGCATGAGAAAATGCCACACACTTTTGGGGGTCCAATTGTTGGCTTTTTTGATGTTGAGGAGAGGGTGGAGGTTGTGGTTGATTCACTTGGAGTTGCTTTAGAAGGCTTGTCATTTCACACAAGGTCTTTGTAAGGGTAGCGGTCTCACCACTAGAAGAAACTTCATTCACAGCCTCTGGGCGGTTGGCTCTCCGTCTAGCATGTTGAGTGGACTCGGCCAAGTCGGTAATGAGTTGCCATGCCTCCTTCGCCGTCCTATACTTTGACAAAGAACCGTTGCTTGAAGCATCCAATAAATTCTTATCTTGCTCCCTCATGCCTTGGCACACATAGCTAAGTAATATTTGAGTGTCAATCATGTGGTTGGGACATGAGTCAAGAAGTTTTGCAGAACCGCTCCCAATATTCATATAAAGTTTCCATTTCACCTTGTACAATACATGAGATATCCTTCCTTAGTTTGTCCGTCATTTCTACGGGCATGAATTTATAAAGGAATTCTCTCCTAAGCAAGTCCCAATCGGAGATAACATCACTAGGTAAGGTATAAAACCACTCCTTGGCTCTTTCCTCAAGAGAGAAAGGGAAGGCAAACAACCATATGGCCACTTCATCGGATCCTTCCCGCCTAGTGGTTGAGCATACACCATGAAAGTCCTTGAGGTATCTAATTGGATCTTGTGTGGGAAGTCCATGGAACTTTGGTAGAAGATTGATGAGGGCGGTCTTGAGTTCAAAGTTTGCATTCAAGTTGGGATGAAGTACATGGAGAGGTTGGAGAACAAAATCCGGTGCACCCGCTTCCTTGAGAGTAACTCTCCTTGGAGCGGCCATATCGTCAACACCTAGATCAAAAGAAGAACTATTAGTAGTAACAACGGAAGAGTAATTGGTGCCTTCGTTGGATGACGATGATATAGTTGGTGAGTTGGTAAGAACTTTTTCACCTTCCTCAAAAGCTAACCACCTCCGAGCTTGCCTAATATGAAGCGAAGTTCTTTCAATTTCTGAATCAAATGGGGCCAAGCTCGGATTTGGTAGTGAACGCATCATACAATGAAGGAGATAAGAAGCTCATGACATCAATTGGTATTTAAACAAAGATTAATCCTAACTAAGAATCAAACAAACAAACAATCAAGAGAGAAATGCAAATATCCACATATTAACATATTCGCACTAACCAATAGAATGGCACACATAAGCAATTCTCCGGCAACGGCGCCATTTTGATGAACCGAAATATTTGTATGCCGGTTAGAAATTAGCAATGAATCCAATCGTGAGTATAGTCTAACCAACACGCAAATATCACATCAGACAATTCTAAAATCTATGATCGAGAGTATTGATCCTGGGTCGTTCTCCCTCGGAATTGCCTTAGAATGCACATCATTGATTAGGAAGTCTTTTGTGGTTTTGAGAGTTGGTGCAAGATGGTGCACGAATTGTAAATCACACTTTTCACAACTCGTACCACTAACGAGCAAGTGCACTGGGTCGTCCAAGTAATACCTTACGTGAGTAAGGGTCGATCCCACGGAGATTGTTGGCTTGAAGCAAGCTATGGTTATTTTGTAATTCTTAGTCAGGAAATTAATAATAAAAATGGTTGGGTTTATGAAAAGTAATTAACAGAAAATAAATAATACTTGTTGTGCAGTAATAGAGAATAGATTGAGATTTTGGAGATGCTCTGTCTTCTGAATCTCTGCTTTCCTACTGTCTTCTTGATGCCAGGGCATTTTGGCCAGTTTCACTAACCTTTTCTTTACTGTTTTTAGGGTAGTTTCATGCATTTTCTTAGGAAATAAGCTAGTTTTGGGTAGATATTCACTTACATCTTGATTCAAGCATACATTGTACACTTTACATGATTTCATGAGGATTTTGCATGAATTTAATGACAAATTGGATGTTGCATTTCCCATGACTTGGACTAGAACTTTGATGCACTTTATTGCTTGATTTCAGGACAAAGGAAGCAAAGAAGAACCACACTAGTGGCTACGTTAGTTACACTAACGTTAAAACTAACGTGGAATGGGAGTAACTTGCAAAGTTAATGAGAAAAGTAATTGCCAATAACGCTTTCAAAGCCATCATTGCCCACGTTAAGAGTCACGTTAACTAAGCTAACGTGAACTCTAACGTGGAAGAAAGGAAATGGAGCCAACGTTAGTGACACTTAACATTATCACTAACGTTGGGCCAAGCTCATAAGTGGCCATGTTAGTTGCCACGTTAACTTAGTTAACGAGGCCTCTAACGTTATGAAGAAAAGGGGACGCCAACGTTAGTGTCATTCAACTTTCTCACTAACGTTGGCAAAGTCACAAGTAGCCACGTTAACTCCCACATTAACCTAGTTAACGTGGAAGCTAACGTGAAGAAACTAGGTGGTCGACAACGTTAGTGACACCAAACATTGTCACTAACGTTGGGATGAACACACTATCCCCAAGAAGCCACGTTAACTCCCACGTTAACCTAGTTAACGTGGAAGTTAACGTGAAGAAGAAAGGTTGTCGACAATGTTAGTGACACCAAACATTGTCACTAACGTTGGAAGGAGCCAACACAAGCCACAATGAGCCACGTTAACTCCCACGTTAACTTAGTTAACGTGGAAGCTAACGTGAGGAGAGGGATGATGAGCCAACGTTAGTGACATTCAACTTTGTCACTAACGTTGGAGATGGCTAGCACAGCCACGTTAACCTAGTTAACGTGGACTCTAACGTGGGAACTAAGGGGCACATTGGAACGTTAGTGACAATGTTAAGTGTCACTAACGTTCTCGAAGGTTGGCAAGCCTACGCTAAAAAGAGCCACGTTAACTAAGTTAACATGGACTCTAACGTAGGGAAGGGGGAGGCTTATCAATGTTATTGGAAAAGGTGAGTCCCAATAACGTGCGCGAAGGACAAAGAGGCAACGTTAGTGGCAACACTAACGTTGAGGTTAACGTGGCTCTTACTTGGGTGAGAAACGTTAGTGAAAAAGTTGAATGTCACTAACGTTCTCGAACCTATATTTTTACTGAACGTTAACACCACTAACGTCCTGAGCTAAAAGTCTCTGCCCACTTCACACTTTCTCTCTGCAAGTAATGCTAAGCCCAATGAAGAAGAGAACTGCTTCAAACTCAAGATCCAAAGGCCCATACCCAAGACTTGAAGAGCGAACTAGAAGAACAGAAGAGTAGTATATATAGGAGTAGCTTTGAATTAAATTTGGAGTTGGAAATTATAGGGAGCCTCTGGGCATAGAATTACTCTCGATATTTACTTTTTCTGCACTTCTAGTTTCATCATGTATTCTCCATCTTTGTTTTCATTTTCCAGAGCTCTGAACAACTAAACCCCTTTCATTGGGTTAGGGAGCTCTGTTGTAATTTGATGGATCAATACTAGTTTTCATTATTCTTCTTCTATCTTTTCTCTTGATTTTACTTGAAAGCTTTCGATTTTCATCCAATTGGGTAATTATCTTGGAAAAGAAGCTATTCAAACTTGGATCTCTTCTGAACCTTGAAAGAGGAATGAAGAGATCATGCTAGAAATGCTTTCTCATGCTGGACCAAATTGGGTTTGGATGGATATGTGACTATAATCCTCTCAACACCTGATTTGGGAAATGCATGTGGTATAGTCAGTGACCATACTTCATCTCTTCTCATGAGCAATTGACCAAGGAATTGGCTATTGATCAAGATTTGAGAGATTGAATTACAAGGAATTGTAATTCGATCACTTAAGATTGCCAAGGAGATCAATGAGTGCATTGATTGAGGAACAGATGAAAATGAAATTGATCCGGAGAATGCAACATCTCCTGAGCCCAATGAACTCCCCATTTCTGATCTTACCCATTCTCTTTAATTTCTGTCATTTACTTTTATGAGCAATGTCCCCATTCCCATTTAAGATTCTGCAATTTACTTTCCGTCATCTACATTCAGCTCTTTATTTCTAGCATTTACTTTTCTGTTATTTACTTTCCCGCCATTTAATTTTCTGCAATTCTCAACTCAAATTCTAATTCGCTCAACTAGAACATTCCTCTAATTAAAGTTTCTTGATCAATCAATCCCTGTGGGATTCGACCTCACTCTATTGTGAGTTTTTACTTGACGACAAATTCGGTACACTTGCCGAAGGAAATTTGTTGCGAGACAAGTTTTCCGTGCATCACTTCTCCTTCACGCACGTAGGTCTCCTTCCATGGCAAGCTATATGTTGGTGGATCACCGTTGTCAATGGCTACCATTCATCCTCTCAGTGAAAATGGTCCAAATGCGCTGTCACCGCACGGCTAATCATCTGTCGGTTCTCACGCATGTTGGAATAGAATCCATTGATTCTTTTGCGTCTGTCACTACGCCCAACACTCGCAAATTTGAAGCTCGTCACAGTCATCCCTTCCCAGATCCTACTCGGAATACGACAGACAAGGTTTAGACTTTCTGGATCTCAGGAATGGCCGCCAATAATTCTAGCCTATACCACGAAGACTCTGATCGTGAACCAGGAGGCTAAGAGATACACACTCAAGCTAGTGCAGATAGAACGGAGGTGGTTGTCAGGCACGCGTTCATAGGTGAGAATGATGATGAGTGTCACGGATTATCACATTCATCAGGGTGAAGTGCGAGTGAATACCTTAGAATAGAAACAAGCGTGATTGAATGAAAAACAGTAGTAATTGCATTAATTCATCGAAACACAGCAGAGCTCCTCACCCCAACCATGGGTTTAGAGACTCATGCCATCAAAAATACAATATGATGTGTAAAAATATCATGAGGTACAAAATAAATCTCTAAAAGTAGTTTTTATACTAAACTAATAACCTAGGTTTACAGAAAATGGGTAAACTAAGATAGATAGTGTAGAAATCCACTTCTGGGGCCCACTTGGTGTGTGCTTGGGCTGAGCATTGAAGCTTCCATGTGTAGAGACTTTTCTTGGAGTTAAACGCCAGGTTGCTGCCTGTTTCTGGCGTTTAACTCCAGTTTTTATGCCAGTTCTGGCGTTTAACGCCAGAATAGGGTAGAAAGTTAGCATTAAACGCCAGTTTGCGTGATCTCAACTCAGGCAAAGTATGGACTATTATATATTGCTGAGCCCTGGATGTCTACTTTCCAAAGCAATTGAGAGCGCGCCAATTGGGTTTCTATAGCTCCAGAAAATCCATTTCGAGAGCAGGGAGGTCAGAATCCAACAGCATCTGTAGTCCTTTTTCAGCCTCTAAATCAGATTTTTGCTCAGGTCCCTCAATTTCAGACAGAAAATACCTGAAATCACAGAAAAACACACAAACTCATAGTAAAGTACAGAAATGTGAATTTTGCATAAAAACTAATAAAAACATAGTAAAACTAACTAAATCATACTAAAAACTACCTAAAAACAAAGCCAAAAAGCGTATAAATTATCCGCTCATCACAACACCAAACTTAAATTGTTGCTTGTCCCCAAGCAACTAAAAATCAAATAGGATAAAAAGAAGAGAATATACTATAAATTCTAAAATATCAATGAAACTTAGCTCCAATTAGATGAGCGGGACTAGTAGCTTTTTGCCTCTGAACAGTTTTGGCATCTCACTTTATCCTTTGAAGTTCAGAATGGTTGGCATCTATAGGAACTCAAAATTTAGATAGTGTTATTGATTCTCCTAGTTCAGTATGTTGATTCTTGAACACAGCTACTTTATGAGTCTTGGCCGTGGCCCTAAGCACTTTGTTTTCCAATATTACCACCGGATACATAAATGCCACAAACACATAACTGGGTGAACCATTTCAGATTGTGACTCAGCTTTGCTAGAGTCCCCAATTAGAGGTGTCCAGGGTTCTTAAGCACACTCTTTTTGCTTTGGATCACGACTTTAACTGCTCAGTCTCAAACTTTTCACTTGACACCTTCACGCCACAAGCACATGGTTAGGGACAGCTTGGTTTAGCCGCTTAGGCCAGGATTTTATGCCTTTGGGCCCTCCTATCCATTAATGCTCAAAACCTTGGATCCTTTTTATTACCCTTGCCTTTTGGTTTAAAGGGTTACTAGCTTTTTGCTCTTGCCTTTTGGTTTAAAGAGCTATTGGCTTTTTCTGCTTGCTTTTCCTTTTTCTTTCTTTTATCTTTTTATATTTTTTTATTATTTTTTTTCGCAAGCTTTGTTCTTCACTACTTTTTCTTGCTTCAAGAATCAATTTTATGATTTTTCAGATTATCAATAACATTTTTCCTTTTTCGTTATTCTTTCAAGAGCCAACAATTTTAACATTCATAAACAATAAATTCAAAAGACATATGCATTGTTCAAGCATTCATTCAGAAAGCAGAAAGTATTGTCACCACATCAAAATAATTAAACTAATCTCAAGGATGAATTCAAAATTCATGTACTTCTTCTTCTTTTGTAATTAAAGCATTTTTCATTTAAGAAAGGTGATGGATTCATAGGACATTCATAGCTTTAAGACATAGACACTTGAACACTAATGATCATGTAATAAAGACACAAACATGAATAAACATAGAGCATAGTAAACGAAAAACAGAAAAATAAAGAACAAGGGAATTAAAGAACGGGTCCACCTTAGTGATGGCGGCTAGTTCTTCCTCTTGAAGATCTTATGGAGTGCTTTAGCTCCTTAATGTCTCTTCCTTGCCTTTGTTTCTCCTCCCTCATAGCTCTTTGATCTTCTCTAATTTCATGGAGGAGGATAGAATGCTCTTGGTGCTTCACCCTTAGTTGTCCCGTGTTGGAACTCAATTCTCCTAGGGAGGTGTTAATTTGCTCCCAATAGTTTTGTAGAGAAAAGTGCATCCTTTGAGGCATCTCAGGGATTTCATGATGAAGAATTTCCTCATGCTCTTGTTGAGGTCCATGAGTGGGCTCTCTTGTTTGCTCCATCCTTTTCTTAGTGATGGGCTTGTGAGATGAATCTCTCCATCTCCCATGACTCAGATGTGGAAGCAATTGTCTTCCCTTTCCTCTTTCTAGAGGTTTTTTTTCGGCCTTTGGTGCCATTAATGGTTATGAAAAAACAAAAAGCAATGCTTTTATCACACCAAACTTAAAAGGTTTGCTCATCCTCGAGCAAAAAAAGAAAGAAAGTAGTAGAAGAATAAGAAAATGGAGGAGGTGAAGGGAGATATGTGGTTTGGCCAAGGGGTAGAAGTTGTGGTTGTAATGTGTGAAAATGAAGGAGTGGTGAGGGGTTTATATAGGGGTAGGGAGAGGTGATTGGTGAAGGGTATTTGGGAAAGAGTGTTATGAAAAGGTGGGAGAGAGAGAGAGAGGTGGGGTAGGTGAGGATCCTGTGGGGTCTATAGATCCTGAGGGGTCAAGGACTTATCATCCCTGCTCCATTTAGGCGTGCAAAACGCCCATAGAGTGCAATCCTGGCGTTAAACGCTAGGTTGCTGCTTGTTTCTGGCGTTTAACGCCAGCTTTTCTCCCTTTATTGGCATTTAACGCCAAGTTAGTGCTTGTTTCTGGCATTTAATGCCAGCTTGATGCTTCTTTCTGGTGTTAAACGCCAGTCTAATGCTTCTTATTGGCGTTTAAATGCCAGTAAGCTCTTCCTCCAGGGTGAGCTATTTTTAATGCTGTTTTTTATTTTGCTTTGATTTTTGTGACTCCACATGATCATCATCCTAAAGAAAACATAAAAATGAAAATGGAAAACAGAAAATTAACATAGATAAGTAAAAATTGGGTTGCCTCCCAATAAGCGCTTCTTTATTGTCTTTAGCTCGACCTTACTAAGCTTTTAATCTAGTCTCAGATTTGAGCATTCTTGCTCAACATTGCCTTTAAGATAATGCTTGACTCTCTGTCCATTAACAATGAACTTCTTATTAGAATCAATGTCTTGAAGCTCCACATAGCCATATGGTGACACACTTGTAATCACATATGGTTCCCTCCACCGGGATTTCAGTTTCCCGGGGAATAATCTGAGCCTAGAGTTAAACAGCAGAACCTTTTGTCCTGGTTCAAAGACTCTGGATGACAGTTTCTTATCATGCCACCTTTTTGCTTTCTCCTTGTAAATTTTTGCATTTTCGAAAGCATTGAGTCTGAATTCCTCTAGCTCATTTAACTGGAGTAATCTCTTCTCTCCAGCTAACTTAGCATCCAGGTTTAGGAATCTGGTTGCCCAGTAGGCCTTATGCTCTAGTTCCACGGGCAGATGACAGGGCTTGCCATACACAAGCTGGTATGGAGAGGTTCCTATAGGAGTCTTGAATGCTGTTCTGTATGCCCACAGAGCATCATCCAAGCTTTTTGCCCAATCCCTTCTACGGGTAATTACAGTCCATTCCAAGATTCTTTTTAGTTCTCTATTAGAGACTTCAGCTTGTCCATTTGTCTGTGGATGATATGGAGTTGCTACTTTGTGGCTAATTCCATATCAGACCATAGCAGAGTAAAGCTATTTTTTGCAGAAATGAGTGCCCCATCACTGATTAGTGCTCTAGGGACACCAAACCTGATGAAGATATATTTCTGAAGGAACTTCAGTACTATCTTAGTATCATTAGTGGGTGTTGCAATTGCCTCTACCCATTTAGATACATAGTCTACTGCCACCAGAATATATGTGTTTAAGTATGATGGTGGGAAAGGCCCCATGAAGTCAATACCCCATACATCAAACAACTCAATCTCCAAGATCCCTTGTTGAGGCACGGCGTAACCATGAGGCAGATTACCAGCTCTCTGGCAACTGTCATAGTTACGTACAAACTCTCGGGAGTCTCTATAGAGAGTAGGCCAGTAGAAGCCACATTGGAGAACCTTGGTGGCTGTTCGCTCACCTTCGAAATGGCCTCCATATTGTGATCCATGGCAATGCCATAAGATTTTCTGTGCCTCTTTCTTTGGCACACATCTACGGATTATTTCATCTACACATCTCTTAAAGAGATATGGTTCATCCCATAGGTAGCACTTTGCATCATAAATTAATTTCTTTATTTGATGCCTGCTGTACTCTTTGGGTATGAATCTTACAGCTTTATAGTTTACAATATTTGCAAACCAAGGTGTTTCCTGGATGGCAAACAATTGCTCATCCGGAAAGGTTTCAGAGATCTCAATATAGGGGGCGCCCCTTCTACTGGTTCTATCCGGGACAGATGATCTGCCACTTGGTTCTCTGTCCCTTTTCTGTCTCTTATTTCTATATCAAACTCTTGCAGAAGCAACACCTATCTTATGAGCCTGGGTTTTGAATCCTGCTTTGTAAGTAGATATTTAAGAGCAGCATGGTCAGTGTACACAATCACTTTTGATCCTACTAAGTATGATCTAAACTTGTCAATGGCATAAACCACTGCAAGCAATTTTTTTCTGTGGTTGTGTAATTTTTCTGGGCATCATTTAAAACACGGCTAGCATAATAAATGACATGCAGAAGCTTGTTATCCCTCAGTCCTAATACTGCACCAATGGCATGGTCACTGGCATCACACATTAGTTCGAATTGTAATGTCCAGTATGGTGCAAAAATAACTGGTGTTGTGACCAACTTAGCTTTCAAAGTTTCAAATGCCTGCAAACACTCTTTGTAAATCACACTTTTCATAACTCGTACCACTACCCAGCAAGTGCACTGGGTCGTCCAAGTAATACCTTACGTGAGTAAGGGTCGATCCCACGGAGATTGTTGGCTTGAAGCAAGCTATGGTTATTTTGTAATTCTTAGCCAAGAAATTAATAATAAAAATGGTTGGGTTTATGCAAAAGTAATTAACAGAAAATAAATAATACTTGTTATGCAGTAATGGAGAACAAATTGAGGTTTTGGAGATGCTCTGTCTTCTGAATCTCTGCTTTCCTACTGTCTTCTCCTTCATGCACGTAGGTCTCTTTCCATGGCAAGCTATATGTTGGTGGATCACCATTGTCAATGTCTACCATCCATCCTCTCAGTGAAAATGGTCCAAATGCGCTGTCACCACACGGCTAATCATCTGTCAGTTCTCACTCATGTTGGAATAGAATCCATTGATTCTTTTGCGTCTGTTACTACGCCCAACACTCGCAAGTTTGAAGCTCTTCGCATTCATCCCTTCCCAGATTCTACTCAGAATACCACAGATAAGGTTTAGACTTTCCGGATCTCAGGAATGGCCGCCAATAATTCTAGCCTATACCACGAAGACTCTGATCGTGAACCAGGAGGCTAAGAGATACACACTCAAGCTAGTGCAGATAGAACGGAGGTGGTTGTCAGGAACGCGTTCATAGGTGAGAATGATGATGAGTGTCACGGATCATCACATTCATCAGGGTGAAGTACGAGTGAATATCTTAGAATAGAAATAAGCGTGATTGAATGAAAAACAGTAGTAATTGCATTAATTCATCGAAACACAACAGAGCTCCTCACCCCAACCATGGGGTTTAGAGACTCATGCCATCAGAAATATAATATGAAGTGTAAAAATGTTATGAGGTACAAAATAAATCTCTGAAAGTAGTTTTTATACTAAACTAATAACCTAGGTTTACAGAAAATGGGTAAACTAAGATAGACAGTGCAGAAATCCACTTTCAGGGCCCAATTGGTGTGTACTTGGGCTGAGCATTGAAGCTTCCATGTGTAGAGACTTTTCTTAGAGTTAAATACCAGGTTGCTGCCTGTTTCTGGCGTTTAACTCCAGTTTTTATGCCAGTTCTGGCGTTTAACGCTAGAATAGGGTAGAAAGTTAGCGTTAAACGCCAGTTTGCATGATCTCAACTCGAGCAAAGTATGGACTATTATATATTGCTGGAAAGCCCTGGATGTCTACTTTCCAAAGCAATTGAGAGCGCGCCAATTGGGTTTCTGTAGCTCCAGAAAATCCATTTTGAGTGCAGGGAGGTCAGAATCCAACAGCATCTGCAGTCCTTTTTCAGCCTCTGAATCAGATTTTTGCTCAGGTCCCTCAATTTCAGCCAGAAAATAACTGAAATCACAGAAAAATACATAAACTCATAGTAAAGTCCATAAATGTGAATTTTGCATAAAAACTAATAAAAACATAGTAAAAACTAACTAAATCATACTAAAAACTACCTAAAAATAAAGCCAAAAAGCGTATAAATTATCCACTCATCCCAAGAATTCAAGCTAACAAAAGTAAACAACAATTAATTGGGATAAAAGCCTTGCCTAAGGGGTAATTATTGGAAGTTCCATCATTATAGTTTCCTTCAATTGTGGAAAGAGTTGATTATTGCTTCATTTAGTTAACCCCCTAGTAATAGAAGAAAGTCAAGTGAGAGTAACTAACTTGAGTCACAAGTCCTAGTCTCACCCTAGGGAAGTCTAGCTTTAGTACACTCCAAGTAAATTAGCAATTCTCAATTCCTATTCAACAATTGATATTCACTACTCAAGTGTCTCCAATAACTCAATCCCTAAGCCAAGTGAGAGAAATCTACTCCATAAGCAGGGTTGTCATTATCACAAACAATTGGTAGGCAATCATAGAAGACATGATAAAATTGAGAGAAGAAAATTAAATTAAAGCTATCTAATCCAAACAATCATCAATAATCAAGTAATTGAATGAAATTCCTCAATTCATTAATCACAATTCAAGATAGCAAAGTCACAAATCTAGATCTAAGAGATTGAATTAAAAGAGCATTAATTGAGAGTAGAAGAAGAGTAGATCTACAACTTGTATCAAAGTAAAAGTGAATTAGCAATGGATCTCACCAAGATATCAAAGGAGAATTGCAATGGAGAAAGTGAAATCCTAGAGAGAAGTTGGAATTTCTCTCTCTAAAAACAAAATGTAACTAACTACCCAAAATATCTAGAATTATGACTAATTTTTCTAACCCCCTTAATCCTTGGTCTTCTTAAGCTTTTCCCTCCAAAATTCTGCTCCAAAACTGGGCCTGGAATCCCCTGAAATCGCTGGTCACATTTTCCTTTTAAAAAATCACGTGCGCACATCGGCGCATACGCGCACAGTACGCGTACGCGCCCCTGGGATTTTTCGCAACCTACGCATAGGCGTACGGTGCGCGCGCGCGTCATAGGAAATATGGCACAGCGATGTAAGCGCGCTGGCTTCTCGTTCGGCTCTACTGAGCTGGCTCTAGGGGTGCTCATCTGCGCGTACGCGCATGGTGTGCGCGCGCGCCCATGTCCAAACTTCAAAACTTTAATTTATTCCATGCTCCTTCCACTCATGCATGCTTACTTCACTCCTCTTAGCCATTTTTGCCCTATAACTTCTGAAACCACTTAACAAATAGATCAAGGCATCGAATGGTAACAGAGGAGGATTACAATATATCAATTTTTGATACAAAAGAAGCATGTTTTCATCTATGAGGCAAAGTAGGGAGAGGAACACAAAATAATGCAGTTTTACATGAATAAGTGTGGAAGATCATTGATAAAATCCTTAAAATCTACACATGATAAACCCTAAAAATGGGGTTTATCAGTTGCCAACCATGCTTGCTCTTCCAAAATCCTCCGAGATTCCAAATGAAGTACATTAAGCTCTCAAGCAACCTCAAGCAAGAAATTGGGATCCAAAATTGTTGGTTGTAGAGGTGTATGCCCGGATCCCACATATTGGTTTCTCTATCATCCTCTTGTTGACTTTCACCTGTGCCCTTGGATGAACAACCTCTCCAAGCACCTTTGAAGCACCCAATGAGATCCTGGAATCCTCCTAATTGGATGCTGCACCATTTATGCCTTGAACTCCTTAGGTAACCAACATCCACCCTTTTACCATGTACCAACCTAGGAAGGACCTAGAGTTGGTAATCCGTCCCAAGATAGCTTATTGATGGGGGCCAACGAAGCTCATAGATAAAATTGCCACCAACTCAAAGTGTTATTGGACCGGAGTTGCTTCCTCACCAACTTCCTCTTCCCCATCACTCAAATCAAAATACGGAGGTTGCGAGAAGTCTACCTCTATGTCTCTCTCAAACTCAATGGGAAGAGGCTCATTAGGGTTATTAAGGGGATTGTCCAAGGAGGACAAAAAATCATCAATGATGGAATCCCCATCTTGATCAATCTCCCTCAATTCTCCTTTTACCTCTTGTGATTCAATCCCTAACTCCACTTTTTTCTCTTGAGGCTGCATGTTCTCTTCTTCTCTACACTCCTTAGTTAATCCACCCCATTCCTCAAGGGAGATGTCTTGATTGCTTGAGTGTAGTGAGGTCAAGTAGTTCATCGCTTCGGCTATGGTAGCCATTAACTCCCATTGCTTCTTTCGGAACCCTTCTTGCTCTTGGAAGAATGCTTGAAGGTCTTCTTGTTCTTAGAACAAGGGTTGGGGGACTTCATGTTGAAGTGAAGAGGGTTCAATGGTTGGGAAAAGTTTGTATAGTTGGGAGGTGTATTATATGGGTGAGTGTGTTGAGGTGGTGTATAAGGATGTGTTGGTTTATATGGTTGATGGAAAGATGTATAAGTATCTTGATTCCATGGAGGTGGAGGGTGTGGTACTTGAAGGTTTGGTGGTTGAGGGTTGTGTATGGGGTATCTTTCATATCTTTGGTTTTGATACTCACATAGGGGATGGTTTGGCTCGTTGTAGTATAGAGGAGGTGTTTGCCATGAGTGCTGATCATACGCAAATGGTTCCTCCCTAAATTGATTCTCCCACTCCATGAAGCAATCCCAATTTGAATTCATCATACCCTACAAAAGACTTATAACCAAGTTCCAAGCAACAAAGGTGATAGCTCATAGAGAAAGTGGAAAATAAAAACAAAAGACGTCAACAAACAAGAAAAACAAACACTTGGATATTAACATAAATGACCAAACAACCAAAACGTAAGATATTTACACTATCAACGTATTTACAACAACCTAAAGTTAGCACTCAATTTCATTTCTCGGCAACGGCGCCAAAAATTTGATAAAGAGAATTTATTGTCAATCTAGATTTTCACAAAATAGAATTTCTTCGTTGCTAGTATAGTCTAAATCAACAATTAACTCCCTAATCAAATTTTAATTTAAGGAATTGTCACAATTCAAAGCAAATATAAGTCGAGAGTATTTAGACTCCCGGGTCATTTTCCCTAGGAGTTGCAATTAGGTGCTCAATCATTGGCTATAGGGGATTTGGGGTTTTGATAATAAGGGGCAAGAAATTAAAATGGCAAGTAATTAAATGGAAAGCAATTAAAGCAATAAAAAGGAAATGAAATGGTAAAAAGGACTCTTGGTAGCAATTGGAGAATTAGGGATTCCTATCCTAGTTATGGACCACAAGCATGGTAATTGTGTTGAATTAATCCCAATTAGTCAATTCTAACATCGAGAATTAGTCAAAAGGGAATAATTGATCCCAATCCACAAGTCCTTACCAACTCTATTAATGGAAGGCTTAGTGTTAGCGGAAACCAAATCAATTAACAATCGTCACACAATGTGGAAAGGACATCCACAACTCAAGTTCACCCAATCACCCAATTTCCCAACCAAGAGTGTGAAAAACTAGGCAAAAATCCAACCAAGTATTTTATCAAATACTTGGAAGGCATGAAAAGAAAGCATTATAAAATAACAAGAAATAATAAATTCTACAACTACCAAGAAAGGAAAGTAAGAATAAAAACATAATTAAGCAATAAAGGAACACAAAACATAAATTGCATTAAAAGGAAATCAAAATAACAAGGGTGCTCATAAACATAAAAAGTAGCCAAAATGAGAAATTAACTAGATAAACTAAGGAAATTAAGACAATAGAACAAAGAAGGGTAGAAGAAACTAGATGAAAACAAGAATTAAAAAGAGAAATTACAAAGAAACCAAACTATAGAGAGAAGGGGGAGCTTCTCCCTCTAGAAAATGACCTACATGATCCTAAACTAACCCTAATTTCTCCCCCCTTTCACATGGAGTGAGACTGATAAACCACAATTTTATGGTTTATCTTGTGCTCAATTGAGTGGTTTTTATCAACTCTTTACCCACTTATTCATACTATTTGCATGGTTTTACATTTGCCTTCCTAATTATGTGCTTTGATTGAAAACATGCTTCTTTGGCCTTAAGTTCCCTATGTTTAAATCCTCTCTTATTACCATTAGATACCTTGATATGTGTGTTAAGTGATTTCAGAGATTACAGGACAGAAATGGCCCAGAGGATGGAAAGGAAGCATGCAAAAGTGGAAGGAATACAAGAAGTTGGAGGAATTGCTAAGCTGTCCAACCTGACCTCCTCGCACTCAAACGACTATAACTTTAGCTACAAAGATCCAAACAATGCGGTTTCAGTTGCGTTGGAAAGCTAACGTCCGGAGCTTCAATTTGATATATAATATGCAATAGTTGCCTTGACGCTAGCTGATGCGATCGCGTGCTCCATGCGGACGCGTCGCAATGACGAAAAACCAGCGTGGCAGATTTCTTCTCCGGTGATTTCTGGGCTGTATTTGACCCAATTTTCAGCCCAGAACACACAGATTAGAGGCTATAAAGTAGGAAAATGCATCCATTCATAAGGATGCTCTCATAATTCACTTCTCATGATTTAGATTTAGTTTTGAGAGGGAGATTCTCTCCTCTCTCTTTAGGATTAGGATTTAGATTAGAATTTTATTCGCTTTCAGGATTATCTCTTTTTACCAGGTTCAATATTCCTTTTTATTATTTTCTCAATTTTATTTATAAATTCTTCTATGTTACAGATTACTCTTTTGAATTAATGTTATTTGAGGTATTTCAGTTTACAATTGCTCTCTTTTATTTATGTTATTGTTATTCCCAATCTGAAGACATTTTTATTCCTGTAGATTTATTTTTCTCCTTTTGGTCTTGGTTAAGAAATCAGTAACTCAGGAGTTATCAAACTCAACATGATTGATAATCGTTATCTTTGCTAATTGAATTGAACTTCAATAATCCCAATCTTTCCTTAGGGATTAACTAGGATTTGAGGATCTAACTAATTAGTCACTTGACCTTCCCTTGCTCTAGCAAAGGTTAACTAAGTGGAATTAAGATTCAATTTTCATCATCATTGATAAGGATAACTAGGATAGGACTTCCAATTTCTCATACCTTGCCAAAAGTGTGTTTTACAGTTATTTATTTATTTTGCAGTCATTTACTTATTTTAATTGTAATTTAAATTACTCGTTCCTTATCTTCAAAACCCCGATTTACAATCTTCATAACCAATAATAAGAACATACTTTCCTGCAGTTCCTTGAGAAGACGACCCGAGGTTTAAATACTCGGTTATCAATTTTAAAGGGGTTTGTTACTTGTGACAACCAAAACTTTTGTAAGAAAGGTTGATTGCTTGGTTTAGTAACTATACTTGCAACGAGAGTTTACTATAACTTCTAAACCATCAATCTTCAGTTCTTTCAAAATGGCGCCGTTGCCGGGGAATTGCAAACGTGTGCCTTATTATTAGTTATTGTAAATATTTGCTTTTTACTTGTTTATTTGTTTTTATTTTTGTGTTTATTTTTGCTTTTTTCATAAATTAAGAGGTTATTGGTTTTTATTTAATTATTAAAAATTTTTCAAAAATTTTTTTTCTTGGTGTTCATCTTGATCTTCAAGTTGTTCTTCGTGTTCATCTTGACCTTCAAGTTGTTCTTAGTTGTTTTCTTCGTTTTGATCTAAAAATTTTAAGTTTGGTGTCATTTTATTGTTTTTCTCTTTCCTTGTTAAATTCAAAAATTCAAAATTTAAAATTCAAAACTTCAAATTTCAATTTTCAAAACTCAAATTTAAAATTCAAATTTCAAATTTCAAAATTTAAAATTTCAAAATTTAAATTTCAAAATTCAAATCTTTTTCAAAAAAATCATATCTTTTTCAAAATCTTATCTTATCTTATTTCAAAAATCAAATTTCAAAATTCAATATTTAAATTTCAAATTTCAAATTTCAAATTTTAATTTTCAAATTTCAAAATTTAATTTTCAAATTCAAAATTTAAATTTCAATAAACTTTTTAATTTAAATTTGTTTTTATTTTTGTTTTTAATTTTTATTAGCTACAATGAATTCTCACCCCTCTCGCTTTGAGTTTGGTTCTAAATCTATTGAAAGGAGTGGAAGCTATAACAGGAATATGCATCAAGGTCTAAGCAATCAAAGATGGATGGAGCCAAGAGGATCTGATCAACTCTTTAGGCAACAACACCCTCCAAGATATCATGGGCAAAGACCACTCTACAATGCATACCAAGATGATAGATATGATGGACCCCCATCATATGCTTATGAACCACCTCCCTAACATACCTTTGAACCACCAAACTCACAAGCCCCTTTACACCATTCACCTCCACATGACCCTAACCCGTATCCACCATACCAACCACCTTATGAGCCAAATGAACCCTCCTATCCACCCCAAACCTCCATGGAGAAAGCACTTACTGATCTAAACTCTACTATACAAGCTCTCGTCGCCCAAATCGGACCACCAAATACCTTCAACAATCAACCCTCAAGCTCTAGTGCACTTCCTTTTCAACCACAGAATGATCTCTGCATCCCATCACCACCATCCATGGAAGAGCACCCACATCCATCAATCCAAGAGCAACATGATCCCAATGATGCTATTGACATGGAACAAGAGAAAAGGGATCATCTTCGCGAATCCATACTTCATAAGGAGCTAGAGGAGGCCCTAAAGGTGAAGGTAGTAAAGATCCTTGAAGATGAAAGAATAGTTGAAAGGAGTTGTCATGGAAAGAAAATCATCAAGGATGAGTACGATTTTATATTAAAACTACTGGACAAAGCAGTAATTATTAAAGAGGAAAAAGTGGTTGAAGACTTGTGAGATGCTGAACCTCCATGGGAAAGTCAAGACATAGAACCTCCTTCCAAGACGGTTGCATTTGATGTTGATAAGGGTGTACAACCTCCAAGGCATATAATAGTTGAAGACTTGGAAGAGGTTGGTCAAGAGATGGAAATTAAAGAAGAAGAAGCACAACCTCCGATGCCCTTGGTAAACAATGAAGAAGAGATTGAATTGGAAGAAAGCCACCAAAAGGAAGAGGTTGATATTGAAGAAGCTTGCAAAGAGGTGGTAGTTGTCAAAGAAGAACACAAAGGAGTGGAGCTTGAAAGTTCATTAGAAACCCCTCCTCATAAGTTGCCATCATCCTTCACAACATTCAAGTGGGTAAAATTCATATCCCTTAGCTTTCTAATTCCACTTGAATATGGGCTACTGGAGACGAATGGTCAACTTAGAGCTCTTTGTGGCATAAAGAGTAAGAGGAAGATGGTCAGTGGTAAGAATTGTCCTGCAAGATTCATTATGGTTGGAAGCTCAAAGTTTAAATGCAAGGGTTGGTGTAGAGCTCAATTGAATGGGTCTAGAAAGTTGTTTGGTAGCTGCAGTGAGAATTCAAATTACTTATCACCCGGCTGGAAAAATACAAATCCCAACAAAAATGAGTGTAAAAGCAAGGTTTGGGATCCTGGAATCTGCTTTGATATTTGTCACCCCGGGAGCCTAAGAATCTATTTGAAGCTTCTTAAGGGCTTTACATGCCTAGTTTGGGACGCCGGAGGTTACTGGAAGTACAAACACTGGTGGGGATTCCTGGATGAATACAAGCATAAGCCACCATAACAGGGAGCTCACCAAATGTCTAACTTAAGGACTCTAACTAAAAGTGCTAGGTGGGAGACAACCCACCATGGTATGATCGTTCCTTTTTCATTTTTAGTTAGTTTTATTTGTTTTCGAGTTTTATTTTATTTTATTATATTGAACCTGGAGTTTTTCATCGCATTCATATTAATACTGCATTAAAAAAAAGAGAAGCACGCACGCGACGCGGCAGCGTCACTGACGCGTCCGCGTCGCCAGTGCATTGGGAAGAAAAAAATCGAACAGAGAGTCACGCGATAGCGTGGCTGGAGGCTTGCCGTTGGCACAAATTGATCCACGCGATCGCGTCGCTGACGCGTCCGCGTCATGTGGGAACTTTGGCCTCCCACGCGACCGCGTCACCCACGCGGCCGCGTGACATGAAAATCGACGTGAAAAAGGTGCATATCCGAAAGTTATGCTGGAATGGTGCTGGACTGGTGCTGAACGCCCAGCCTTACCACGCGGACGCATGGCTCACGCGTCCACGTCACATCCCTGTGATGACCACTCAAGCGATCGCGTCGACCACGCGACCGCGTCACCCTGATATTTGGCAATAATGCATTTTGAACAGAGAGTTGTGCGAGCGCGATGCTGCCCTCGCGCCAGTAGCACAAAATGCATCACGCGTCCGCGTGACCGACGCGACCGTGTCAATTGATTCAAGCGCAAGTCGCACGACCGCGACCCCCACGTTTTCGCGTCACTTGCGCCGCACAACTTATCCAGATCAGCCAATTATCTTATCTTTTCTTCCCCAACCCTAATTTCTTCTATCTTTTCTTCTCTCTTCTTTCTTTCTTACTTTATTTCTTTCCCTTCTCATTTTTCTTATCTTTTATTTTATTTTATACTTTCATTCATTGCATTTTAATTTTGTATATTTTTATTTTCTTTTCTAAATTTATTATTTTACCATTGGTGTTCAAATGTTCTTATTCAACTGTTATATCTTTTCTGGTATTTTCTTGGTGCTTAGTGACTTGTTTAATTCTGATTGAGTAATATTATTTAAATCAATGCCAATCTTTTATATTTGTATTACTTTTGCATTGACATGAATTTATATTATCTCTCCTCCCCCACTCTCTTCCCCATTGTTGCAAATTTTGCACCATTGGTATGTCATGGCTTCTATTGTTTTCTCAGGTACATGTTGAAGCTTCCATGTAATTGAGACCCTTATCATTTGGCATTATCCCACCCATACTTCATTTATTTTCTTATCTTTACTTCTAGGTATTACTGTCCTTCTTTTTCTCTTCTTTCAGGCTGGCCACCGAAGACGGAAAAAGGGAGAAACTTCTAAAAGGGGAAACAAGACAAGTCCATCTACACAATCTTTGGAGAAAAGTGCCAGTTGGAACAACCCCTCCACCTGCACATCTTAGCATACACCGAGGACGGTGCAATCTTTAAGTGTGGGGAGGTCGATACCGACTTCCATGGGTTAGTCACTTCATATTTTAGCACCAATGTTTAATTTTCTTTGTTAAATTAGTTGTTTCGTTTGCATATTTGTTTGATTTTAGACATCTAGTTACTACTTGGTTAAAGTAATAAAATTCTTTTAAGACCCTATCTTTGAAAATTTTCATTAATTTAAATTAAAAAAAAATTTATGTTAAAACTTGTTTGAAGTTATATTTGGAACATGGTTTTTGAGCCAAAAAATACACAACCTGTGAGATTTTGAGCTTATTTACATGGTTACATTATTTAACCATAAATTTTTATTCTTGTGTGTTTTCTTCTCTATAATTGCAATCTTTGCTTTGTTCCATTCTATATGTCCAATATTTATTGTATTTATATGCTTGCATATGATTGAGGCCATTACTTGTTTAGCTCACTTATCTCAAATAAGTCTACCTTTTACATCACCCTTGTTAACCCCCTTGAGCTTTTTAATCCCCTCTTGTTCTATAAACCACATTACTAGCCTTAAGCAGAAAAACAAAATAAAAATCCCAAGTTGAATCCTTGGTTAGCTTAAGATAGATATTGTGTATAATTTAAGTGTGGGGAATTTCATGGGAACATGGGATGATATGAAAAAGTAGGAAATTAAATTGAATAAGTTATTTGAAAATTTGGGAAGCATGCTCATGTGAAATCAAAATAGTTAAATTACCATGTGCATTGAAAAAAAATATCAAGTAATTAAATAAGGGGATACAAAAAAAGAAAAAAAAAGAGAGAGAGAAGAAAAATAATATTACCCCAAATGCAAAATAAAAAGAATCAATGCACATGGGACAAAATTCAAAAAAAAAAAGTTTGATACATGAGCATGTAATACAAAAGTGGGAAAAATTTGGGTAGCTAGATAAAACATTTTAAAATTATATAAAGTATGTATATGTTAGGTGAGATCTTAGACTAATCAAGGATTCACTTTATAAAGCTCACTTAGCCATATATATACCCTTACCCTTACCTTAGCCCCATTACAACCTTGAAAAGACCTCATGATGCTTGCATTGATACATTAAATATTGTTGATTGGTTAGATGAACAAAACAAAGTTTTAGAAAGCATGACTAGAGAAGAGTAGAGTGATTAAACCCTAGACACTTGAGAGATTAGAGTGATATACACTACCAGTAAGGGTTCAATGCTTGATTCTATGTTCCTTGCTTTCATGAGCTGTCTTCTTACAAGTTTACTTGTCTTTTATTGTATAATTTGAATTAGTGAAATATGATTTATGTATATTCTTGGAGAATTTGATTTACTTTTAACCAAGTAGGTAGAAACATTTTCCATGTAATTGCATTCATATAGATAGGTTGTATTTCATACATTCTACCACTCCTTTTCATTCTTTATAGCTTCTCTTGAGCTTAGCATGAGGACATGCTAATGTCTAAGTGTGGGGAGGTTGATAAACCACTATTTTATAGTTTATCTTGTGCTCAATTGAGTAGTTTTTATCAACTATTTACCCACTTATTCATACTATTTGCATGGTTTTACATTTTCCTTCCTAATTATGTGCTTTGATTGGAAACATGCTTCTTTGGCCTTAAGTTCCCTATGTTTAAATCCTCTCTTATTACCATTAGATACCTTGATATGTGTGTTAAGTGATTTCAGAGATTACAGGGCAGGAATGGCCCAGAGGATGGAAAGGAAGCATGCAAAAGTGGTAGGAATACAAGAAGTTGGAGGAATTGCTAAGCTGTCCAACCTGACCTCTTCGCACTCAAACGGCTATAACTTTAGCTACAGAGGTCCAAACGACGCGGTTCTAGTTGCGTTGGAAAGCTAACGTCCGGGGTTTCAATTTGATATATAATATGCCATAGTTTCCCAGACACTAGTCGACACGACCGCGTGCTCCATGCGGACACGTCGCAATGACGAAAAACCAGCGTGGCAGATTTCTTCTCCGGTGATTTCTGGGCTATTTTTGACCCAGTTTTCAGCCCAGAACACACAGATTAGAGGCTATAAAGTAGGAAAATGCATCCATTCATAAGGATGCTCTCATAATTCACTTCTCATGATTTAGATTTAGTTTTGAGAGGGAGATTCTCTCCTCTCTCTTTAGGATTAGGATTTAGATTAGAATTTTATTCGCTTTCAGGATTATCTCTTTTTACCAGGTTCAATATTCCTTTTTATTATTTTCTCAATTTTATTTATAAATTCTTCTATGTTACAGATTACTCTTTTGAATTAATGTTATTTGAGGTATTTCAGTTTACAATTGCTCTCTTTTATTTATGTTATTGTTATTCCCAATCTGAAGACATTTTTATTCCAGTAGATTTATTTTTCTCTTTTTGGTCTTGGTTAAGAAATCAGTAACTCAGGAGTTATCAAACTCAACATGATTGATAATCGTTATCTTTGCTAATTGAATTGAACTTCAATAATCCCAATCTTTCCTTAGGGATTAACTAGGATTTGAGGATCTAACTAATTAGTCACTTGACCTTCCCTTGCTCTAGCAAAGGTTAACTAAGTGGAATTAAGATTCAATTTTCATCATCATTGATAAGGATAACTAGGATAGGACTTTCAATTTCTCATACCTTGCCCAAAGTGTGTTTTACAGTTATTTATTTATTTTACAGTCATTTACTTATTTTAATTGCAATTTAAATTACTCGTTCCTTATCTTCAAAACCCCGATTTACAATCTTCATAACCAATAATAAGAACATACTTCCCTGCAGTTCCTTGAGAAGACGACTCGAGGTTTAAATACTCGGTTATCAATTTTAAAGGGGTTTGTTACTTGTGACAACCAAAACTTTTGTAAGAAAGGTTGATTGCTTGGTTTAGTAACTATACTTGCAACGAGAGTTTACTATAACTTCTAAACCATCAATCTTCAGTTCTTTCAGAGACCCCCTTTGATATAGCAAGAATCAACTTCAAAAAGTCCCAAAACTAGGCTCTGGAGGCCCAGAAATCACCCCAGCGATTTGCATTAAGTGAGTCACGTGCTCGGACTTGTGCGTACACACAGGTATGTGCGTATGCACGCATGCTGATTTTCTTCTTGTACGCACGCACAGGATGTGCGTACGCACACATGGCTTTGTGGTTCTTATGCATACGCACAGTGGTTGTGCACACGCACACTCCAATGTGTGCTTCTCCTTTGTTTTCTTCATGTTTTCTCCCTCTTACATGCTCTTCTGCCATCTTTACCAAGCCATTCCTACCTTCTACATCTGAAATCACTTACAAATAATATCAAGGTATCGAATGAAATGTAAATGGAATAAAATTGATTAAATTAAGCACAAAAGAGCATGTTTTCACAATATGACTCAATTAAGGGAGAGAACACAAAAGTATGCCATTTGGATGAATAAATGTGGGTTTAAGTGATGAAATCCACTCAAATCAAACCAAAATATATCATCAAATATGGATTCATCAAGCCCATAGCTAGAGGATGGTTGGAATTCATCCAAAGATCCATCATCCCTACTAGCAATCGGTTTGAAGTGACTATTCACAGAGCCATCATGATTCATTGCATGATGATAGAAATTGAGGTGGAAGTACATGAGGTGATTCCTCTAGAACTGTACAAGGTAGCTGAGAAGCCTCACACCAATGCCAGCTTGGCATTCCCACACCTTATTTGTCATCTATGTAATTCAGCTAGAATTATCATAAATGGAGATGTCTCCATTGGGTAGGATAAGCCCATCACTAAAAAGAGGATGGAGCAAACTAGAGAGCATGCACAAGATCCTATGCACCCGCCTCAGAATGAGATCCCTGAGATGCCTCAAGGGATGTATTTTCCTCTCCAAAGCTATTGGGATCAATAGCAAACTTCTCTTGGAGAATTGAGCAATAACATGGAGCAATTGAGGATGGAGCATCAAGGCATGCTATCACCCTCAATGAAATAAGAGAATATCAAAAAGCCATAAGGGAAGACCAAAGGGCTATAAGGGAAGAACAACAAAGGCAAAGGGATGACATAGAAGAGATCAAGCATCACATTGGATCCTCAAAGAGGAGTACTAGCCGCCTCCGTTAAAGGTGGATTCGTTCTCTTTACACCTCTTTCCTATTAATTTTTTCTGTTTTCTGTTATGTTTTGTCTGTTTTCTTGTTCTTGTTGCAAGATCATTTGTATTGATGTCTTAAAGTTGTAAAATGTTCCATATATCTCTCACCTTGCTTAAAAGAAAATTTTATTTGAAAAGAATTGAGAGATGCATGAATTACAAGCTTAAAATAAGAATAGTTTAATTATGTTGATGTGGTGAAATTGCTTTTATTTTCAGAATGTATGATTAAACAGTGCATATTTGAAGTTAAAATTTCAGAATACTGGCTCTTGAAAGAATAAGGAAAAAGGAAAAGTGTTATTGATAATTGATAAACCACTATTTCATGGTTTATCTTGTGCTCAATTGAGTGGTTTTTATTAACTCTTTACCCACTTATTCATACTATTCGCATGGTTTTACATTTGCCTTCCTAATTATGTGCTTTGATTGAAAACATGCTTCTTTGGCCTTAAGTTCCCTATGTTTAATCCTCTATTATTACCATTAGATGCCTTGATATGTGTGTTAAGTGATTTCAGAGATTACAGGGCAGGAATGGCTCAGAGGATGGAAAGGAAGCATGCAAAAGTGGAAGGAATACAAGAAATTGAAGGAACTGCAAAGCTGTCAGCCTGACTCTCTCGCACTAAAATGGTTATAACTTGAGGTATAGAGGTCCAAACGAAGCAGTTTCAGTTGCGTTGGAAAGCTAACGTCCGGGGCTTCGATTTGATATATAATATGCCATAGTTTCCCTGACGATAGGCGACGCGAACGCGCACTCCACGCGGACACGTCGCAGTGACGAAAATCAGCGTGGCAGATTTCTTCTCCAGCGATTTCTGGGCTGTTTTCGACCCAGTTTTCAGCCCAGAAAACACAGATCAGAGGCTATAAAGTGGGAAAATCTATTCATTCATGATAATCAGCTCATAATACACAATTTTAGGATTTAGATGTAGTTTTTAGAGAGAGAGGTTCTCTCCTCTCTCTTAGGATTAGGATTTAGGATTTTTATTATGTTTAAGCTATGATCTCTTCATTCCAGGTTCTATGTTCCTTCAATATTTATTTTCTACTTTTATTTACTCTAATACTTTTATTTGTATTTGATTTATATTGCCCAATTGACTTATGAACCTTTCCATGTTAGAGTTGAATTTATGTTTAGACGTAATTTGATGTGTTTCAGATTTATGAATGCTTTTAATTTAATTTAGAATTTTCCCTTTTGGCTTTGGTTGAGTCATTGGAGACACTTGAGTTATCAAACTCATTGTTGATTGAAAATTGGAATTCTTCAAGAATTAATTCGAGTCCAATAACTCTAGCCTTTCCCAAGGAAAGACTAGGACCTGAGGAATCAAAATTAATTCATCCACTTAACTTATCTTCATAGTTAGAGGTTAACAAAGTGGGAGAAAAATCTAATTCTCATCACAATTGATAAGGATAACTAGGATAGGACTTCCAGTTCTTATACCGTGCCAAGAGATTTTATTATTGTTAATTTATTTTACTTGTCATTTAAATTACCTGTTTCTTACTTTCAAAACCCCCAATTTACAAGACTCATAACCAATAATAAGAACACCTCCCTGCAATTCCTTGAAAAGACGACCCGAGGTTAAATACTTCAGTTATAAATTTTAAAGGGGTTTGTTACTTGTGACAACCAAAACGTTTGTAAGAAAGGTTGATTGCTTGGTTTAGAAACTATAGTTGCAACGAGAATTTATTCTGAATTCTAAACCGTTAATCTTCCGCTCTTCAAAAATGGCGTTGTTGCCGGAGAATTGCAAATGTGTGCCTTATTATTGGTTATTGTAAATATTTGCTTTTTGATTTGTTTCTATTTTTATTTTTATTTTTGCTTTTTCGTAAATTAAGAGGTTATTGGTTTTTATTTAGTTATAAAAAAATTCATATTTTTATTTTAAAATTTTTTTATCTTATCTTATCTTAGTTTTAAATTTCAAAATTCAAATCTTTTTTTAAAAATCATATCTTTTTCAAAATCTTATCTTATCTTATTTCAAATTCAAATTTCAAATTTCAATTAAATTCCAAAATTCAAAATTCAAATTTCAAAATTTAAATCGTTTTCAAATTTTTATCTTATATTATTGACTCTTTTAAATTCAAAATTCAAAACTTAAAATTCAAAAAAACTAAAATTCAAAATTTAAAATTCAAAATTCAAAATTTAATTTTCAAATTCAAAAATTTAAATTTCAATAATCTTTTAATTTAAATTTGTTTTTATTTTCGTTTTTTATTTTTATTTGCTATGATGAGTTCTCACCCCATCACTTTAAGTTTGGTTCCAATGTTATTGTAAGGAATGGAAACTATAATGAAAATAGGCATCAAGGTTGGAAGAATCAAAGATGGGAGGAGCCACAAGGATATAATCAACCCTCTTGGCAACAACCCCCTCCAATGCACTATAACCAACAACCATTCTGTGATGCATACCAAAATGATGACTATGGTGGACCCCTTGTAGTTACCAACAAGCCCCGCCATATGCTTATGAACCATCTCCTCAACACAACTTTGGACCACCATACTCACAAGCCCCTTTCCACCATTCACCTCCATATGACCCTAACCCGTATCCACCATACCAACCACCTTATGAGCCAAATGAACCCTCTTATCCACCCTAAAACTCCATGGAGAAAGCACTTACCGATCTAAACTCTACTATACAAGCTCTCGTTGCCCAAATCGGACCACCAAATACCTTCAACAATCAACCCTCAAGCTCTAATGCACTTCCTTTTCAACCATAGAATGATCTCTCCATCCCATCACCACCATCCATGGAAGAGCACCCAAATCCATCAATCCAAGAGCAACATGATCCCAATGATGCTATTGACATGGAACAAGAGAGAAGGGATCATCTTCGCGAATCCATACTTCATAAGGAGCTAGAGGAGGCCCTAAAGGTGAAGTTAGTAAAAACCGTTGAAGATGAAAGAATAGTTGAAAGGAGTTGTCATAGAAAGAAAATCATCAAGGATGAGTATGATTTTATATTAAAACTACTGGACAAAGCAGTAATTATTGAAGAGGAAAAAGTGGTTGAAGACTTGGGAGATGCTGAACCTCCATGGGAAAGTCAAGACATAAAGCCTCCTTCCAAGACGGTTGCATTGATGTTGAGGAGGGTGTACAACCTCTAAGGCATGTCATGGTTAAGGACTTGGAAGAGGTCGATCAAGAGATGGAGATTCAAGAAGAAGAAGCACAACCTCCCATGCCCTTGGAAAGCAGTGAAGAGGAGATTGAATTGGAAGAAAGCTACCAAGAGGAAGAGGTTGAAATTGAAGAAGCTTACAAGGAGGTGGAAGTTGTCAGAGAAGAGCACAAGGGAGTGGAGCTTGCAAGTCTATTAGAAACACCTCTCCCAAGGCCATTACTGTCCAACACAACATTCAAGTGAGTAAAATTCTCATCCTTGACCTTTACTTTCTCACTTGAATATGCTTTACTTGAAACAGATGGTCAGCTTAGAGCTCTTTGTGGCATTAAGCGTACAAGGAAGATGGTTAGTAGTTGGAGTTGTCAAGCAAGGTTCAACATGGTTGTGTGCTTGAAGTTTAAATGCAAGGGTTGGTGTAAAGCTCAACTGAATGGGTCTAGGGAGTTGTTTGGCCGCTTTAGTGAGAATTTAGATTGCCTGCCACCCGGTTGGAACACTAATGATCAACAAGAAGACGGGTGCAAAAGCAAGGTTTGGGACTCCGGAGGCCATTTGAATCACAAACATTGGTGGAGATTTCTGGATGAGTTCAAGCACAAGCCACCATAACAAAGGACTCTCCAAATGTCCAACTTAAGGACAATAACTAAAAGTGCTAGGTGGGAGAACAACCCACCATGGTATGATCGTTCCTTTTTCATTTTTTAGTTTTATTTGTTTTCGAGTTTTATTTTATTTTATTGTATTGAACCTGGAGTTTTGCATAACATTCATATTAGCATTGCATTCTGCATACTGCATTATTAAAAAAAAAACCGCACGCGACGCGGTAGCGTCGCTGACGCGTCCGCGTCACAAGTGCATTAGGAGAAAAGAAAAGTGAACAGAGAGTCACGCGAGAGCGTGGATGGAGGCGTGCCTTTGGCACAAATTGATCCATGCGATCGCGTCGCTGACGCGTCCGCGTCATTTGCAAAAAATGCCTCCCACGCGTCCGCGTCACCCACGCGAACGCGTGGCCTAAAAATCGACGTAAAAAGGGTGTATGGCAGCAAGTTGTGATGCAATGGGGTTGGACTCGTGCTAGAAGCACAAGCCCTACCACGCGAACGCGTGCCCCACGTGTTCGCGTCGCTTTTCAAAAATGGCCATTCACGCGATCGCGTCAACCACGCGATCGCGTCACTGTAAAATTTGGCAAAAAGAGTTTCGAACAGAGAGTTGTGCGAACGCGAGGCTGCCCTCGCTCCAGTAGCACAGAACGAGTCACGCGTCTGCGTGACCGACGGGTCCGCATTGATTCCTATAAGTGCAATTCGCGCGAACGCGTACCCTGCGCATTCGTGTCGCTAGCGTCACACAACCTATCCAGATTAGTGCCAATTATCTTATGTTTTCTTCTCTAATCTTAATTTCTTCTATCTTTTCTTCTTTCTTCTTCCTTTTCTTACTTTCTTCTTCTTCATCTCTTTAACTTCTCATCCCTCTTCACTTCCATTCTATTTCATTTAATTTATTTTGCATACTTTCATTCATTGCATTATTTTTATTAGTGTTAGAAATTTATTTGGGTCATTATTTTCTATATTTTTGTGGATTATTTGACAATTATATATTACTTCTTAAAGGGTTGCTTGCATGTTCAATTTAATATTTTCAATAGCTTATTTACCATGCTTGCTATGTGTTCGTGAAAAAGCCTGTATGGCATTGTGCACTATTTTTCGATTTCTTTCTATCTACTACTCTAAATGCTTGCTTTTCACAAAACCCATTTTATATTTTATTAATTCAATATAATTGTCATTACAAACAGGTTATTAGTTTGAAAGGCTTGATAATCTAACTTGAACATTGAATGCTTGATCTATGCTACTCATGCCTTTGCCTGCATGCCAATAAACACCTTGCATTTGTCATCATATGCACTTGCTATATTTCCATTAATGATGTGTTAACATCTTCATCTTTTAATATGCATTAATTACCACCTTTCCCGTTCTCTTCCTTGTTCCA
Organism: Arachis ipaensis; assembly: GCF_059453495.1. Lineage (NCBI taxonomy): Eukaryota > Viridiplantae > Streptophyta > Magnoliopsida > Fabales > Fabaceae > Arachis > Arachis ipaensis. The sequence continues at coordinate 89,012,710 of NC_142435.1, forward strand.
ACCCTTGACATTTTAACATACTTTCTGTTTTCTTTCTTTTAGGATGGCCACCAAGAAAGGCAAGGAGAAAGCTACTCCCAAACCACCGGCAAGGAAAGGAACAAAAAGAGCCCCAGCTGAGGAACCACAACCCCCATCCACCTGCACATCTCAGCATGTACCGAGGACGGTGCAATCTTTAAGTGTGGGGAGGTTGATACCGATCTCCATGGGTTAGTACTTTCTTGTCTCAACACCAATGTTTAAATTTTCTTTGTAGTTAGTTGTTGCATTTGCATGTTTGTTTGATTTTTGTGCATATTTTACCACTTGGTTGAAGTAATATTTTCTTTTTCAAGAAACTTTTTAGAGCATTTCACTAATTTGAATAAAATTTAATGTTAAACTTATTTGAAGAAATATTATACTGGAACATGGTTTAGAGCTCGAACACACAAAAAACCTGTGAGATTTTTGAGCCTATTTGAATTGGTTGCATTTTACCAACCAATATTTTATTTTTGGTGTGTGTTTTTCTCTCTAAAATTGTGATCTTTGTCTTGCTTAATTCTATATTTCCATGGTTTGATGTATGCATACACTTACATAATTGAGGCCTTTGTTTCACTGAACTTACATACCCATATGACCTTACCCTTTCATTATTCTTTGCAAACCAATGTTGAGCATATTATACCCCTTTGTTCTTTACTTTAGCACATCATTAACTCTAAGCAGAAAACAATAATGTCCTTAATTTGAATCCTTGGTTAGCTTAGACTAATGAGAGTACTCATGAATTAAGTGTGGGGAAGTGAATTTGGAAACATTTGGTTTGAGAATTGAGTATGTTAGAATTTTATGAAAATGTTAAAGAAATGTTTAGGACAAGATTCATGCATCCAATAATTTAATCATATGCATTGAGAAAAATAAAAGAAAAGAAAAAAAATATATATATATATAAAGAAGTGAGAAAAAGAAAAAAGAGCAATTAAGCAAAAAGGGGACAAAATGCCCCAAAGTAAGTAGTGAAAGCAATGCATATGTACTGTACTTGAAATTAGAATGCATGAATATGTGGAAAACATGGTTAATAGATAGTTAGATTTTGTATTTTGATTACATGGATTGTCTAAAGTTAGGTGGAAAGTTTAAGTTAATTAAGGATTCAGATTTTAGTCCACTTGGCCAAATACAATCCCACCTTGACCCTAACCCCATTACAACCCTTAAATGACCTCTTGATATGTGTATCTGTGCATTAATTCCTTGTTGATTGTTAGATGAAGAGCAAGCCTTAGAAAGTAAGGTTAGTAGAGAATTGAGAGAATCGAACCTTAAACACCTGAGTAATTAGAGTGCATACACTTCCAGTGAGGGTTCAATGCTCGATTCTTTGTTCCTGGCTTTCATGAGCTATTTTCTTCTGCAAGTTTACTTGTACTTTATTTTATGATTTGAATTAGTGAAATCCAGTTCATATTTGTCTTGAAGAGCTTATTTACTTTTAACCAAGTAGGTAGAAACATTTTGCATTTAGTTATATTCATAGGTTGCATTTCATACATTCTACCATTCCCCTTCCCTCTTTTATAGTTTCTCTTGGGCTTAGCATGAGGACATGCTAATGTTTAAGTGTCGGGAGGTTGATAAACCACTATTTTATGGTTTATCTTATGCTCAATTGAGTGGTTTTTATCAACTCTTTACCCACTTATTCATACTATTTGCATGGTTTTACTTTTTCCTTCCTGATTTTGTGCTATGATTGAAAACATGCTTCTTTGGCCTTTAAATTACTAACTTTAATCCTCTCTTATTATCATTCGATGCCATGATATGTGTGTTAAGTAATTTCAAAGATTACAGGGCAGGAATGACTTAGAGGATGGAAAGGAAGCATGCAAAAGTGTAATTAGAAGTTAAAGGAACTGCAAAGCTGTCAGCCTGACCCTCTCACACTACAACTGTCATAACTTGAGCTACAGAGGTCCAAACGACGCGGTTCCAATTGCGTTGGAAAGCTAACGTCCGGAGCTTTGATTTGATATATAATATACTATAGTTGCCTTGACGCTAGGTAACGCGAACGCGCGCTCCACGCAGACGCGTCGCAGTGACGAAAATCAGCGTGACAGATTTCTTCTCCAACGATTTCTGGGCTGTTTTCGACCCAATTTGCGGCCCAGGAAATACAGATTAGAGGCTATAAAGTGGGGAAATCCATTCATTCATAATAATCAGCTCATAATTCATAATTTTTAGTTTTAGATGTAGTTTTTAGAGAGAGAGGTCCTCTCCTCTCTCTTAGGATTTAAGATTAAGATTTCTCTTACTTTTAGGATTGTTTCTTTTTATTAGGTTCAATGTTCCTTTAATTTATTTTTCTACCTTTATTTTATTGCTTTAACTGATATTTATCTTTTTAATTTAGCTTATAAACCTTTCCATGTTAAATTTGAATTTATGTTTAAACGTAGTTTGATGTATTTCAGATTTATGATTGCTTTATTCCATTTATGATGTCTTCAATTTAATTTAGAATTTTCTCTTTTGGCTTTGGTTAAATAATTGGTGACGCTTGAGTTATCAAACTCAAGGTGTTGACTGAAAATTGGAATTCTTCAGAAATTAATTCGAGTTCCAATAACTCTAGCCTTTCCCAAGGAAAGACTAGGACTTGAGGATTCAAATTAATTCATCCACTTAACTTACCTTCATAGTTAGAGGTTAACAAAGTGGGAGAAAAAATTCAATTCTCATCACAATTGATAAGGATAACTAGGATAGGACTTCCAGTTCTTATACCTTGCCAAGAGTTTTATTATTTATTTAAATTAATTCCTTACAATTTACTTTCTTGTCATTACTATTCTTGCTTTTTATCTTATACATTAAAAACCCAAAAATATATCTTTTTCCATAACCAATAATAAATCATACCTCCCTGCAATTCTTTGAGAAGACGACCCGAGGTTTAAATACTCGGTTATCAATTTTATTGGGTTTGCTTAAGTGACAAACAAAACTTTTGTAAAGAAGGAATTCTTGTCGGTCTAGAAGCTATACTTACAACGCGAATTTATTTGCAAAAATTCTAGATCGCGCGAGAGTTTCGCTCTTTCAGAGAGCCTGGCTGCGTGTTCAACGCCCCACATGGGCAGGCAACTTGGCATTGAACGCCAGAATGGGTGCCATTCTGGGCGTTCAACGCCCAGCAAGACAAGCAAGGGAGGTAATTTCCAAAACCTTATCTTTTCTTCATTCAACCTATCATTTTAAATTTCAATTTTGAAATTCCATGATTTTTAAATCAAATCTTTTTCAAATATTTCAAATTCAAATTGATTTCAAATTCAAAACATTTTTAAATCTTTTCAAATCTTTTTCAAAACCTCATATCTTTTTCAACTAGTTTTCAAATTCTTTCAATATCTTTTCTTATGTTTAGTAATTCTTGTTCATATCTTTTATTAAACTTTAAAATCTTTTTCTTACTTCTTATCCTATCTTTTATATCTTTTTTTATCTTTTTCATATCTTTCAAGTTCAACAACTTATCTTTTTCTATCTTTTTCAAAACTTCTTTATCTTTATTTTAAAATTGAATTTGAAAATCCGTCCCCCCTTCCTAAATAAATCCGTGCTCCCCTATCATTTATTCACTACCTCTCCATTCGAATTCTCTTCTTCTATTCTCCCTTCTTTTACTTTCTTCTTCTTCCTTTCTTACCTTTTGCTCGAGGACGAGCGAACCTTTTAAGTTTGATTTGGAAGGAGCCCTTTTTCTCATTGAGATTCGAATCCCATGGCTCAAAGAAGTGGCAAGACCGCTCCAAGAAACAAGAAAAAAGATAACCCAACAGTTGTTTTAAACCTGTTAGATTCTACACCAAGAAACATGAAGAACATTATCACAAAATAATGGGTAAGAGGCCAGTGATCCCTGAGTTCAGGTTCAAATTAGGAGAAGATGAATACCCAGAGATTCAAGAGCAAATTCGAAAGAGAGCTGGGATATTCTAGCCAATCCGAGATCACTATTGGATTCAACATGATCCATGAATTCTATGTAAATTTGTAGATGATAGATAAGCAAAAGAAAGATGGAACAACGTTGCATACTTTCGCACTATGGTCAGGGGAAAGATCATCTATTTTCATCTGGATAGGGTGAGAGAGATTTTTAAATTACCCTTACAAAGGGATAACCCTGATTCTTACAATAGAAGGGTGGTAGCCAACCCTAAGCTGGATCAAGTCCTAGAGGATATCTGTCTACCTGGAACTCAATGGATTGAGGATGTAAAAGGTAAGATGAAAAACAAAATTCTCGCGCGATCTAGAATTTTCACAAATAAATTCGCGTTGTAAGTATAGCTCTAGACCGACAAGAATTCCTTTCTTACAAAAGTTTGGTTGTCACAAGTAACAAAACCCAAATAAATTTATAACCAAAGTATTTAAACCTCGGATCGTCTTCTCGAGAAATTGCAGGGAAGTATGACTTATTATTAGCAATAAAAAAGGTAGAATTTTAGGGATTTTAAAAGGTTTGAACAAGGAAATAAATTGCTAAGAAAAATAAATTAATAAAAATAAAATCTCTTGGCAAGGTATGAAAATTGAGAGTTCTATCCTAGTTAACCTTATCAGGAAGTGATGAGAATTGGATTTTTAATCCCACTTAGTTAAGTCAAGTGGACTAATTAATTTAATCCTCAGTCCTAGTCAATCCCTGTGGGAGGACTAGTTTCAGAGCGACCCAAATCAATCAGTAATCTGTCAATTTCAATCACTACTGAGTTTGACAACTCAAGTGTTACCAATTACTTAACCAAGGCCAAAAGAAAGAAAATATCTAAATTACATTAAAAGCATCAATAACATAAATAAAATAAAACAATCTTATGTCTGAAATATCTCAAATTATATTAATTAAGAAAATCATAACATGAATGTAGCATAAACTAAATTGAAAAGATAAATAATAATTAAAGGTATATAATAAAAGTAGAAAATAAATAAGAGGAACATTGAACCTGTGATTTGAAGAAGATGAAATCCTAATCCTAATAGAAATCCTAAATCCTAATCCTAAGAGAGAGGAGAGAGCCTCTCTCTCTCAAACTACATCTAAAACCTAATAATTGTGAATGTGTGTGTATATGAATTAATGGATTCCCCCACTTTATAGCCTCTAATATGTGTTTTCTGGGCCAAAAATTGGGTCAAAAATATCCCAGAAATTGCCCCCGGTGATTTCTGACACGTACAAGTTGTGGCAAAGTGACGCGGAAGCGTCGTCCACGCGTTCGTGCGGATTGAGGTTTTGCCAGGTCATGCATCCGCATGATCCACGCATTCGCATCACCTGGATTTGGAGCAGCTATGAAAAATTATATATCTTTGCGAAGCCCCGGATGTTAGCTTTCTAACACAACTAGAACCGCGTCATTTGGACCTCTGTAGCTCAAGTTATGGTCGATTTAGTACCAAGAGGTCAGGCTGGACAGCTTTAGCAGTTCCTTCAGATTCTTATATTCCTTCAACTTTTGCATGCTTCCTTTCCATCCTCTAAGTCATTTCTGTCCTATAAACTCTGAAATAACTTAACACACATATCAAGACATTTAATGGTAATGAGAGAGGATTAATATTAGCAAATATAAGGCCAAAGAAGCATGTTTTCAATCATAGCACAAAATCAGGAAGGAGAATGTAAAACCATGCAAATAGTATGAATAAGTGTATGAAAGATTGATAAAATCCACTCAATTGAGCACAAGATAAACCATAAAATAGTGGTTTATCACAAGCCAAATCAGCTAAAAAGAATGAACCTTAAGCCAATCGCTAGAGGATGGCTAGACTTCATTGGGCGTTCTATACTCCCTACTAGTAACCGCTCCCAAGTCACTATTCAGAGAGTTGTGATGATTCACTGCATCATGATGGAGAACGAGGTAGAAGTTCACCAAATAATCTCCCGTGAGATGTACAAGTTGGCAAACAGGATGTCCACTCATGCCATACTGGCCTATCTAAACCTTATCTTTCGCCTATGCCAAGAGGCTAAAGTCCTGATCCATGTGGACACATTTATTCCAGTGAAAAGCCCAATCACCAAGCAGGTGATGGAAAGCTCCAAGATACCAGCAGAGTATCCCAAAATAAAGGTACCTGAGCCTCCCCAAGAGATCCCTCCAATTGAATATTGGGATCAGCTGAAAGCATCTGTGATGCACCTGCAAACGACCCTGGATCAACTAAGAGAGGAGCAAAAAGATCAAACTATCATGATTTGCAAACTGGTCAAGGAACAAGAGAAGTAAGGGGTGTGAGATAGAGGAGATGAAGTGCCAGAAGCTCTCCCCTAAAGAGCCCAGCGGCCCTCAAGCTTGAGGTTGTTGAGTTTCAGCCCTATGACCATTCCAATTCTTATTTTTCATATTTCTGTTATTCTAATTCCCATGTCTCATATTTAGGTTTACATGATCACTGGTAGTATTTAAATTTCTGTTTTATTTTTTTGTCTTTTAATTTTAGAATTACATAAGCATTAGTAGTAATTAATTTTTTAATTAGCTATAAAATATTCCTCTTATCATTATTAAACATAAATAAAATAGTGATTTTTTTTAGAAGAATTGAAGATGCATAAATTTTCAAGTTTTATAATAAGAATAGTAAATTATTTTGATGTGGTGGCATTGCTTTTGTTTTCTGAATTGATGAATGAATAGTACATATTTGAAATTGAAATTAAGAATGTTGGCTCTTGAAAGAATAATGAAAAAAGAAAAGTATTATTGGTAAACTAAAAAATTCAAAAATTGATTCTTTAAGCAATAAAAAGCAGCAAAAAAATAAGATGAAATAAAAAAAAAAAACAGTAACCCTTTAAACCAAAAGGCAAGGGTAAAAGGATCCAACGCTTTGAGCATCAATGGTTATGAGGGCCTACAAGAAACAAAATCTTGGCCTTAGCGGCTTAAACAAGCTGTCCCTAACCATGTGCTTGTGGTGTGAAGGTATCAAGTAAAAAGCTTGAGACTGAGCAGTTAAAGTCGTGATCCAAAGTAAAAAGAGTGTGCTTAAGAACTCTGGACACCTCTATCTGGGGATTCTAGCAAAACTGAATCACAATTCAAAATGGTTCACCCAGTTAAAGGTTTTGTGGCATTTATGTACCCGGTGGTAATACTGGAAAACAAAGTGCTTAGGGCCACGGCCAAGGCTCTAAAAGCTGTGTTCAAGAATAAAAAAGGACTAAATTAGGAGAGTCAATAATATAATCTGAATTCTAGGTTCCTAGATATGCCAACACTTCTGAGTTTCAATGGATAGTGAGATGCCAAAACTATTCAGAAGCAAAAAGCTACTAAGTCGCACTCATTTAATTGAAACTAAGCTTCATTGAAAACTTAGAGATTTATTGTATCTTACTCTTCTTTTTATCCTATTTTGTTTTAAGTTTCTTGGGGACAAGCGACAGTTTAAGTTTGGTGTTCTGATGAGCGGATATTTTATACACTTTTTGGCATCATTTTCATATAATTTTTAGTATGTTTTGTTTAAGTTTTATTAAGTTTTCATAGGTTTTAGTGAAAAATTCACATTTTTTTATTCTACTTTGAGTTTTTGTATTTTTATGCAATTTCAGGTAATTTCTAGGTGAATTGAGGAGCTGAAGTAAAAGTCTGATTCAGAGACAGAGAAAGCACTACAGATGCTGTCCAGATCTGACCTCCTTGCACTTGAAAGAGCTTTTCTGGAGTTACAGAAGTACAAAGGGAGCTTTCTTGACGACTATGGAAAGCTAAAATCCAGAGTTTTTCAGCAATGTATAATAGTCTATACTTTGCTACAGAATTGAAGGCTCAAAACTGGCGTTCAACGCCAGCCTCCTGCCCTATTCTAGCGCCAACGCCCAAAGGAGAAGAGACTAGCGTCCAATGCCCAAGAAGGACCCTCTGGCCAGCGTTCATCGCTCTAGAGACCTCTTAGCACATGGATCTCAATTAAGCTTAGCCCAAACACTCACCAAGTGGGCCCCAGAAGTAAATTTTTCTACTAAAAGACTGTTTTACCCTTCTTTTATAATCCTTAGTCATTAGTCTAGTATTTATTTGAGAACTTTTACACTTTTCAAGACCTTTTGACACTTTACACATTTATCATTGTATTTTCTATTAGTATGAGTTTCTAAACCTCCTAGGTTGAGGATAGGAGCTCTGCTGAGTTTTATGGATTAATAAAGTACTATTGTTCTATCTCAATACGTGTCTAATTCTCTATTCTAAGATGTATATCTGTTCTTCATCATTATGAATGCATTGAACCGGCACAAGGTTATCTTATTCTACAGTGGTTCAGAGTGAGTCTTTCATCGGACAATGATGAATCGCTAGTTTGATCATACAACTCTTGGACGGTTAATCCACAACTTTGTGGGGACATTTCGAGACACCAGTTCAGACGAGGTACGGGGAGATTAGAATCTTTGTGGTAAAGGCTAGAACCAAAGGCGCAGCATCCTCCGATCCAGAAGATTCGACCTTGTCTGTGGCATTTTGAGTAGGATCACAAAAGAGAATGAACTGCAGAAGCTTCACCCTCAATCAGACTGGATCCGCACTAACCCTGGGGTTTAGATATGGAGGAGCATTGGCGATCTTGTAAGAAAGGCGTTGATCACATACAGCCTGCCATAGAAGAAATCATTCACAGTTGGAATAGACAGTAAGACCGGATTAATCCAGAAGAACAAAGCATCTCCAAGCCTTAATCATCTTCACATCATTGCATTCACCATCAACTGAGTAACATTTTATTTATTTTCTTTTCATATGAATTAAACAAACTAACAATTCTTCTACCCGCCTGACTAAGATCTACAAGATAACCATAGCTTGCTTCAAATCACAATCCTCGTGGGATCGACCCTGACTCACTTAGGTATTACTTGGACGACCCAGTGCACTTGCTAGTTTAGTAGTGTGAAGTATAATTTCGTGCTCACCAGGTAGCATCTGAGTCTGCATTCAGTATTGGTGGACGTGTTTTAACAAAATACAGAAGTTCCACTCTTCATGAGCATGTCCAAATGCTTATTTGCACAAGGAGTTGGTTATGTGGATTTGTTCCAAATCATGATGGTAAACATTTATGCTATTTTTTTAAAATAATATTTTAAATTGAGTTTCTAACTGTTTTTTAATTGGTTGATTTTAGATGATGAAATTAGTAAAATTCATGAAGAAGAAGTGTCAACAGAAACAATGCATCTCCCTCAACATTCATGATTTTATATGATGAATTTTTGTGTCAACTTTTGGTTGATTTTCTAGCGACATTATTGATAGTAGATCTTGTAAGAAGAAGGGTGATGAGATAGTGAATGCCATGTTTGATTTCTAGATGTATATATGATCAATGCACATTATTAACATTTATTTTTCAATTTTTTTATTTTCTACACATAAAAATGACAAAGATATAGAACCAACTAATGAATTTTAATAAGTTTTGTGTGTGTTGTTGAGATAGAGAATGTCTTAAAAAAAAAAGAGGATTAGGTGGCCCGTGGGTTGGCCCGCAAACTTTTGGCCCATGAAGACTTTTAGCTCTGAGGGCTTTTTAAAAATTTGAGCCTCTTAGTTATAGGGCTTTTTATTCTTCTGGCCCTATAAAGTAGGGCCAAAGCCCTATAGGGCCAAACATATTGACACATGTAACCAGGAGGGGAGAAACACAGACATATTACTTTGCACCTTCTTTGTAAAGGATGAGCAACTAAACCTCCTGAGTTTATGATAGGAGCTCTGCTCATTCCTATGGATTAATATTATTACTTTTCTACTCTAATATATGTTTGATTCTATTCTATGAGGTATTGTCGTTCTTCATCTTTATGAATCTAGGGTAGAACGAGAGTATGACCCATTATTCTACATGAGCTCTTGCGAAGCCTTAGTCAGATAGTATTAAGCTACAGCTCGAGAGTACATCACAGATTTCAAGAGAGTATCTAGGCTAATTAGGATACGTGACATGAAATCTTGTTAGACATGGGTAATTGAGGTCTCTGTGGCGTTAAGGCTAGAATACAGAGCATTATTCTCTTATCCGGAAGATTTGACCTTGTCTGTGACATTTTGAGTAGGATCATCAGAGACTGAATTGCGTAAACTTACCCTCGTTCAGCTTGAATGACTATTAGCACCGGCAAGTGATCTGGATCAGAGGAGATTAATGACCACTAGCCCCGGCTTTAATCACTTAGAGCCTTGCCATTGAATGAATTACTCATTGTTAAAGTAGTCAGTAAGAAGTATTAATCCAGAAGAACAAGCATCTCCAAGACCTTAACTGATTTCCCATCATTGTTTCTACACCAATTCAGCATTATTTTCTTTATTGTTTTGTTTTATGCACCTACAACAACAACAATTGTCTTTTTATTCGTCTGACTAAGATCTACAAGATAACCACAGCTTGCTCAATCCAACAATTCTCGTAGGATCCACCCTCACTCACCTAAGGTATTACTTAGACGACCTGATGTACTTGCCAATTCAGTTGTGCAAGTTTTAATTTCACACACCATTCGAATCACTATCGGTTATTAGGGGTAGCATCTCAGTTAACCTATAAAATTCTAAACTTTGTACTACTAACATCCATATGAGCCTGTTGCATTATCAGACTAGCATACATTAGTCGTATTTTACATATTTTACGGTTTTAAAGTTAGGGTTCAATCCCAGATAAAAGCTAAGAAATGCCATATAGAAAATAAAATAAAATCATTTAGTACCTAATTGAACAAAATAGCCAACAAGGAATCATAACAACAAATCAAATATCAAACATCATTACAAAAAGTTAGCACATGTCAGACTTAACTAATATATATATATATATATATATATATATATATATATATAGACTTATGACCTTCCAGACACCTGGTTTGTGTAGCAAACTCCTATGTTGGCATCTAGACTAGCAAAAGAAAATCAAATCCTAACCTTCAGAAAGATTCTACTAGAGCGAGGAAAAACAGTATTTAAGAAAATTCTTAACCTGGCCAGTACATTTTTTCTAGCGGGATATCTCTGCCCAGCCAATACATTTCTTTGACTGGGGACATACAGTACCTTGGGCTTAACTCTATCTCTTCTTATCTCTTCTTCTTCTTTATTATCTTAGCTCTTAAGTCTTTTAGCATATGTTTTTTTATCTTAGATATTGTGAGTACCTTCCATTTCTTATAGAATTAATAATTCTTATTCTTCATGAGAGGATTTATCTTGAATCTCTTTGTGCTCAACCTCTCGCATCTATTAATATACTACCTTACTCATAATTTATCATTTTTATATGTTTTATCATTGTATTACCGATACAAACCCTATCATTGCAGCTTCGTCCCTACTTTATAATTACTAAACGAATTCAAAATCATGCAAACTTTATGTCCAGGTGATTGTCTTGGACAAATATTTCTAGCAAGCTATGACTTATATTCTTTTGGTCTCTATGACTTTAGAAAACATAGGACAACTGTGGGTTCAATCTGGCACTAGTAACACAACACCTTGTTTTCTTGCAAGGTTGGTATACATCACGACATGTCTCTGTACCAGCTATTCATCTACATGAGGGTAATCTGGGGACTTAACTCAGTGTTTTGGATTTTGGTTCCCTTGCAATTGGATTCACGTTGAATTTTATATAAGTTTTTCAAAATATTGCTTCAATTTGGAAATGATTAGAGAACACAGCATGCAGCAACAATTTTTCTAAAATCATCAAAAATCTTTTTTTGAATCCAATGCTTTTCAAATTTGGTATGATTCAACTAGACTCTTCTAAGTTTCACTTGGTTTAAGATTCAGAACAATATCATTTCAAATGAAGAAGCTATGCAAACTTGAAAATGGTTCTATTCAAAGTGGCTTCGTTTCACCAAATATGTGGGCTCACCACCTTTCAAGTTGCATAACTTATTCTCTAAAATATGGATTTATCGGAAATTTGGACTGAACATTCTAGACATTCCAATATTTTATCTTCCATAACTTTCAAGTCAAAAATCATCCAAAAATAAAAGATATATAGATTAGAAGTTACTGTTCTAAATTCTAAAACACCGATTTTCTATAAGAAAAAAATGACTAGACTTTCAAAAATCATATCTTTCAATTCACAATTCCAAGAATTCTGAAATTTAAAGATAATGAAATAGACTTATCAAAGTTTTATAGGAAATTTATTTTACTTAAATTGGGTTTCTAGAATGAGGGCATTAGTTCAAGGAAGTTACTGACTTTTTTGCTTAAATTTTATAGGTTTTGGTTTTGGTTCTACACCATTCAGTTTCTAGAATAAGTGACCTTGTCCCCTTCTAAGTTGTATAACTTATTCTCTAAAACTCCAATAACCATGAAAATTGAACAGGATATACTAGAAATCTTAAGATTTCATTCACCACGCATCGAGAATTGGGAATTATGCACCTTGGAAGTTGGTACTATTTTGCAGAATTTTCTTCCAGCATAACAGTGAGCACTACTCGTTCCAACAATACTCTCTTTGTAAAGCAAAGATTATCCAGACATTTGGATAGGTTATATTAGACATCTATATCTTTCATTTGCCACTGGTTTTATACCAAAAATTATTCAAAACTAGGAGTTATGCATGTAGAAACTTACTAGTTTGAAAATAGAAATCTAATTTCTCTGCAGAAAGAGTTCAGCTTCAAAAATTTATATTTCCCAATCCATAACTCCAAAAATTCTAAAATTTTAAGGGATTGAACTAAAGTCACTGACATTTTATCTAAAATTATTTTCATATCATTTGGATTTCTAGATTAAGAAGAGAAAATCTACAAGTTTACTAATTTTTCTGCATAATTATGCAGAATTTGTTTTATCAATTTTCTTATAACTATTTTAATCTCTCATGTTTTATTTCCTTCTTATACATCATTTCTTAACTCTTTCACCTTCTTAGTCTTTTTTAACATTTTATGAACATCTCTCTTTAATTCTTTCATTTATTTATTAGCTTAGATAACATAGATCATAGCCCCAAGAGGTTAAATCTGTTTCAGTCATCATCATCATCAATCATAATTATCATAAGCATGATCATCGCACATTCCAACCACAATATAATGCCTCATCATTCAAAAGCATCAATCATATAATCATAGTCAAATAACCATCAAGCCATCTTATTCAGTTAGCAAGCACATATAGTCTTAACCCTCACCTTTGCTTGTTAGTTTTCTATGAAATCTATCCCTGGCTCTACCCACGGCCAAGACTCCCTCTCAAGCTTGGATCTTTGGTTAGCATGATGATCTTGGAGGAAATGTTAGTGATGACTTTATCTAGAAGGAAATGAAAATAAGTGAGGTACTCAAAAAAGCTCTCACGGCCGAATAAGAGAAGAAGAATGGTGATGGTGTTTCTTCACTTGCTATTTTTGGAATCTCCAAGGGAAGGTGATGAAGCAAGGAATTCAGATCTTTGATCTCCTAAAAAGATGATGGTGTAGAATCAAATTTTATTATTGGAAAAGCTTGGTGAATGATGGAAGAACTCATCCTCATTTCCTCGGCTCTTTCACTCTCCTTCTCTAGCTCTTACTCTCTCAGATCACTCTCCCTTTCTTACTCCTCTCTTGTGTTTGCATTTACACTAAACTAATACTTAATAGATGTATATGAAAATTGATTGGTGTAGGAGGTGGTGAGCATATGAAGACTCCGTGAACTTTCTCTCTCTCACACTTGAGTTTCGGCTCTCTCTTCCTTTTATTCTCGCTCACTCTCCCACTCTATCTTCTCTTTATTTTCTTTCATGACATATACAAAAATCCAAAAAAATTTTGGTGGGTATATGTATGAATGGAGGAATGGTGAGCACGCATAGTGTAGGGAAGGAACACATGTTAACTTGCATGCTTATACATGTATCCTTTGTAATTAATTCTTTACTATCCTAATCACACACTTGGTTATGTTTATGGGGAAGGGAAGCTTAGTTGAGAGATTTGGTTTGGTTTAGGTCTAGCTTGGTTAGATTTTAACTAGACTAGTTACTTTGGTTCTTTATTTTCCACTAGGTAGTCTTCCTAGTAGCTTCATGATTTTGATTAATATGTGAAAGAGAGTTTTCTTGGTGGCTTGGCCAAATTACCAAGGAGATTGAAAATGATAACGAATTAATGACTAAACCATGAAATTTCCGTTTCAAACTGTATCGTTTTAAACAAATAGAACAACTGGCATTTGAGATATTGGTAGCTGAGAGTATCTAGCTCCAAAACATGGTTAGGATACTTTAGTAAAGCTAAATTATTTACGAAAAGCTAGTATTAAAGTCTTTCATAGACAAATTTGGACTTGGCGACTGAAATTCATCATTATTGGTACGATTTTTGGCGTTTGACTCACTTTCATTTTTCACCGTACCTTCTTTTGTTTATAATTATCTTATCTAAGTTTGTCTTGTTATATTGTGGTAAATGGTGTTTCTCAAATATTTACGAATTCTAATCACAGAATTTTCGAAAATTAATTCTGTGGAGAAACAGGGTATTACATTCTATCTTTCTTATAAAAAGTTTTGCCCTCGAAACTTCAGATATACCTAAAAGTTCATAAACATTTAAGGAACTTGTTTTAACTATCATTCTTACTAACCCATCACATATCTCGCAAGAAGGAGGTCGATCCTAAAGGTATTATGGAGTGATGGTGCTAGAAACTATTTTCACTTGTCTGGGATTTACTAAGGTCATCTCCTTTATTCATGGCCTTGATGTTTCTTTCTTGTGGAGAGAAGCTTGTTCTGAATTTCTGTGGAGCAATTGCTTGATAGCTGGCTTGAGAGCGTTCATCACCTTAGGATACTCTTCGATCAATTGGCTCCTCTTACTAAACTTAGTGGAATGTCAGGTGATCTTTCTTGTGAGAACTATCGCGACTTCTTAATCTTCTACGCACTTTTGGCCACGAACATAATTCTTAGTTCATTGCAAGAGATCCAACTCCTCGTGGTACAAGTAGTCTATGTAAAGTATTTCCATACGATGAAATAGAAGCGTGGTACTTCGTCCTACCAACATCGAGTACTCCCTCATAGTAGATATAACACTAATTACGTGTGTCAGATTGCTGAGGTTCCTTTTTCTTCTTAAACAAGTTGTTTGTGCTTGCAGCTTGATTGTTAATAGAAATGGATGGGGTTTCGAGGGTTCAACTAAGGTTTTGGTATCATCTTAATAGACTATTCTCACTACCCCTACTATCTTTACTATCATTACTCTTACTGTAAGAACCGTGATTAATTAACCGTTTAATTAAATTAAATTTATTCCCAAAATAGGATCCAAAAATCTAGAATTTTAATTAGAAAATTTAAATATGATATTTAGATTCAGAAGATTTTTCTGAGTTAGAAAATATAATTTTCTTCGGAAAATTGCGTAAAACGCGTACCGGTAAATTAATCGGCAGTACCGGCTTAAATCTGTTTGATACAATGCGAGAATGATAAAAATAGTAGAAAAAGTTAGGAAATAAATTAAAGTTGAAAACCGGGTGCTAATTTTAAAGGTTGGCCCAAAGTTGGGCCAAACGGGCCAAAAACGCTAACAGGTTGGGCCGGGCCCAGATTGGGCCCAAGTCCAACATATATAAGTTCATTAATGAAGGCCATTTAGCCTCATTCATCATCAAACAGAGACATAGCAGCTGCAAGTGAGAAGAGAGGAGAAGAGCGAAAAACACTATTCACATACAACTTCTGGTGGCTATAACTCGAGCTACGGTGCTCCGATTTGCGTACCGTTAGCGACCACGTGAAGCTCTCACCGAGCCCGTCACTCCTAGCTATGTATTATAGTATACTTCTTGAAAATCCATTCCCAGTTTTCAGCCCTTAAGAATTTCAAAAATTTGGCTCTAGTTGTTGAGTGATTTTTGTGATTTTGGTTGTTTAGGTACACTCTAACACTTCATTTCTATTGGGTTTTGACCCAATCAATATTGGGTAAGGTGAGCATACTTGATTCTCTTGTGGTTTTGTGTATATATGAAATTCTAGTTTGATTTATAGAATTTGTGTAATTTCTAGCTTTAATTGGTGTTGTGTGGAGTATATCGGTGACTTGAATTGCATGAAAGTGGTCTTGGTGGCTGGATTTGTTGATCTTGGTTGAGGATTTGGTGTGTTGTGCATATTGAGAATCGGCCAAGGTATAGTTTCGATTTTCTCTATGTAATATGTAATATTTCTGGACACTTAGGCTAGTGGACCACAGGATAGGATTGAAATTGATTGTTGATAATTGTGATGTATGATGAATTTGATGATTTTGATGATTATGGTGAATGATAATGTTGATGTATGATGTTGTATTAGATAATGATTATTTCGAGGATTGTTAATGAGTGATGAGGTTTGTTGATGTTGACAGAGGATGGTGGAATAATATTTTGTGATGTAAATTGTTGAGATTTGAATTTACAAGTAGAATTTGGTGTATGAAATGAATGATTTTATGTGTTGCTAAGTTATATAATGAATAAAAGGTGTATGAATATGATTTAGGTATATTAGGACTATTTTGAATATGGAATAGGTAATTTTGGATTGAGAGTTTGGTAAAATTGAGGTTTAGAGATTTTTGGTAAAAATGGATTTTTGGTGAACTTTGACGGATCATATCTTGAGCTACGGTTTTTGAAATTGATGATCTTTGTATCAAATTAAAGATAATTCAAAGAGCTTTAAAATAGTATAGATTTCGTAGAAATCGAAATTTTGTAGAAAAAGATATGATCGTTGGAAGTTGGTGTCAAAAATATAAAATCTGTGATGTTGCAAAATTTGTGATTTTTGGTTTGTGTGCACACGCACACTACTGTGCGCGTGCTCTAAACAGTGGCTATATTTTGACTTGTGCGTACGCACATTCTTGTGCGCACGCACACTTTGTAAGATTTTGAAAACGTGCGTACGCCCACACGGGTGCGCACGCACACACTAGTGCGCACACACACAGGGAGGTGCCTACTAGGTTGTCTTTATTTTTTTTGCCCTATTTTGTTGTTTTGCCCCAATTTCTTGAATGATTTAATTGTTGCTACTGTTATTGGGTCCCAATTCTGTTTGATTATATCAATTTAATTCTTGTTAAATGATGATTGTGCTGAATTTATGGTTAAATGATTGCATATGGCAATTGCAATTTTTTTTGTCTGTAATTTTTACAGTTATTTTGCTTCTGTTAGCTTATTTGGTTTAGTTGTTTGAGCTGGTAGCAGTGTTGTGCTAACTGTTAAGAATCAGTTAATACATGGATTATTAGTTTACTTTATAGAATTTACGTTAGAGTGGATAATTTTTTCGATGGTGTGCTGCTGTTAGTTTTTACTTGAAATTTATACATTATTTATTATAGGTATTTATTGTGGTGCCTAAAAGATATTGTCTAGCATTAAAATTTGCTCCACATAATGAGGCTTCTAGTGAAAGCAGGATTTGAATGCAAAATTAAAGAGGGTGGTGGACAATTTTGCTGCTTCCTTTTTCTTTTTGGCCGTATCATTTCCTGAAACATTATTTTTTTTTTTAAAAAGTAGTAAGCTTAGTGTATATATATATATATATATATATATATATATATTGATAGTTTTGAGTTTGATTTTTTAATTTTTATAATTACGACTGTCATTATGAATAATTTTCTAACTACTTTTTTATATAATTATGTAGGGTAATAATGAAGATTAAGCTGATTATTATTGTGGTTTATTGGCTAAGATAGAGCAGTGTTGAGAATGGATACATGTATGGTTGACTAATGACTTTTATTAGAAGATACTTATGTATGTAGGATATGTTTTTTGTAGAGTATTAGTAGTAAATTCTAAGTGGTATTATAGTTATTTTGATATGGCTATGCTTACTTTAGTGTGAGATGTATGAATTTTTACAATTAACTTCATTCTAATACTTTTGGATCATTATTATAAATATATTTTGGTTAGAGATAATTTTTATTATTTAAAGAAATTATTTAGTATAATTATGTAGTTATTTTTATTTTATAAATATTTAACTCATTTAAATAAAATTGTAGAATTATTATATATGTAATCATATTCATAACTATTATGTTGTATTAATAATTATTAGAATATTATATATATACAAAAAATAAAAAAATAAGGGACCTAAGGCTACACTTATATGCAGTAGCTATGGTATACAAAAAAAATGAGAAACTTAAGGCTACACTTTAAAGGTGATGCAGTAGCGTTGAAAAGCGTAGCCTATTCTGGTAAAAATGGAAGCTGAAAAGCGAAATCTTTAGTCCTGGACAGCATCACTTGAAAAGCACACCCTATTCCCAAATGCCAAAAGTGTAGCCCTTGGTGCAGAAAAGCGTAGCCTTTGAGAATAGACAACGGCTGAATAGGCATCTCCCACTAAAGCGTTTCCGTAGCCCAAAAAGCATAGCTGTAGCCTAAGGCATCCTTTTTTTTCACCTTTGGATACACTTTTCAAGTGTACTTGAATGGGTGTTTTTCTTGTAGTATGAGAGCGATCGCACACTCTGGTGCGCACACTGATAAACCTCAATTTTGTGGTATATCTTGTGTTGATTTTAGGGGATTTTATCAAATTATCCAACATTTATTCATTGAAATAGCATGGTTTCATGAATTTTTCCTAATTATGCTTAATGGTTAAAAACACGCTTTTTAAGCTTTAAATTGGCAATTTTAATTCACCTTTGATTTCACTAGATGCCATGATGTGTTCGTTAGTGAATTCAGGATTGAAAAGGGCAAGGAATGGATCAAAGGAGTGAAGGGAAAAGCATGCAAAAAGGAGGATTCATGGAAAAACAAGGATTTAGAGTATTCAGAGCGACGCGCACGCGTGACAGACGCGCACGCGTGAAGAGGTGCATCATCGAAGACGAAGCGTACGCGTGACATGACACGTACGCATGTCAAGAAAAAGCCAAATGATGCGTACGCGTGACCCATGCATACGCGTCACAATCAACACATGACCTCATTAAAGTGAAAACGTTGGGGGCGATTTCTGAGCTTTCCAAGCCCAAATCCAACTCATTCCCGAGGCTATTTCATGCAGAATTCAAGATGGGTCAGGGGGGAGCAATTAGTTTAGGTTAGGAAGCATGCCTTAGGTTAGTTTCTAGAGAGAGAAGCTCCCTCTTCTCTCTAGAATTAGATTAGAATTAGGTTAATTTCTGTTAGATCTAAGTTTAATTTCTTGTTTTCTTTATAATTTCTTGTTCTATTGTCTTGATTTCCCTATTTCTTCTTGTTAATTTCTTATTTTGGTCACTTGTATGTTCATGCACTCCTGTTGATTTTCATTCTCTTTAATGCAGTTTATGTTTTATGTTTCTTTGATGCTTTTTTGAGTTGTTATTGTTAATTTCTTGCATTTGGTAGTTGTAGAATTTACTTTTCTTGCACTTTTATGATGCTTTCATTTTGTGCCTTCCAAGTCTTTGACAAAATGCTTGGTTGGATGTTAGAGTAGTTTTTTTTAGTATTATTGGCTTGAAAAGAGAAATTAGGAAATCTTGAGTCATTAATACCCAACTTATGTTGGTCATCTAGGGTTGTTAGTTAATATTGTTTCCATTGACTCTAATCTCTTGCTAATTCAATTAGTGAGTTAATTAGGACTTATGGATTGAGATTAACTAGTCTTATTTGACTTTCTCTCAAGTGAAGATAACATTATACCTTCTTCCTATGTTGGGGATAACTAAATAGGATTAGCTCTTGTTAATCATTGTATGATAATTAATGACTAGGATAGAAAGCCTATATTCTCAATCCTTGCCATGAATGTCTCTCTTTATTACTTGCTTTCTTTAATTGTTTGCTTTACTTTTCTTGTCATTTATTGTTTTGTCCCCTTATTTGCAAACCACCCTTTGGATATCATAACCAATAATTGAGCACTCGATTGTGATTCCGAGGGAGAATGACCCGGGACTAATACTCTCGGTTATCTTTATTGGATTGGACTTGTGATAACCAAAACTCTAAACTTTGATTGAGTATTACTTGTCGGTTTGGAACTATACTTGCAACGAAGTTATTTCCTCTAACTGAGAAGAAAATTCTAAGCCGACGGTTTTGCTCTATCACACACACACCCTGCAAAGTTTGCAAGTTGTGCGTATACACAGCATTGTGCGCACGCACACGCTGGGAAGTGCCTTTTGTTGGGGGTGTTCGCACGTTCCTGTGCGTGCACTCAACAAGGAAAATTTTGCCTTCTATGCATACGCATACCTCTATGCGTACGCACACTACCCTATTTTTTAATGAAAACCTTATTTTTAACTGTTTTACCTTCCCAGAAAGCTTGTAAGCTTCCGTAACACTTACTTAAGATTCTTTAACTTGATTTTAGGCTTTAACACATCGAGAATACCATAAGTAAGTTAACTAGAAAATTTCTGGTAAAAAGTTTAGAAGACGGAGCTTTAGGATTCCAAAGTACTGAGGGTGGATTAGCTTAGTGAAGTGGTAGAGTAATATAATGACGAATAGTATGATGAAATTATGGATTTGTGAACTTGATGATGCTTGAGACGAGTCTAGGACTCGGAGTGGACTGAATACTGAAAATGATTTCTGAAAACCACTGATTTACTATTTCATACTGAGATTATTGAGAAGCTATGCACCTGGCAGTGTTAATCCCGCCTGTCGAGGTTGCGGCGGCGGCGTTAGGGCTGTGGTTAGTCCTGCTTACGTTGAGATGTGAGGTCCGTGGCAAGAGTATCCCGCTTGCATCCTTTCGAAATCACTAGAGTGTGTAGGCACTATATCTTGGATCGTGTTCCGGACACGATATACCGAGGGTTCCCATTCTGAGACCGAAAGGCGACATCTCCATAGAGGTGTGTTGGGTTGGCAGTTGAATCGACAATATGATATCACAGCCAAATAGGACAGGCATTCATCATGTGCATCTTCTATCTGTTTGCTTGCTTTGCCGACTTGAATTGCTTGCCTAATTGTATAACATGATTAATTGCTACTTGAATTTCTTGATATACATGCTATACTTGTGCTTTACTTGCATTGTTATTATTTGTATTCTCTATTAGGATTGAGGAAGTTTGGAAGGCGGTGGCGATGGGATCGCATGGCGGTTAGGCTGGTAAAGGCTGTGGGACAGCGATGAACTAATAGTTAGAAATTTCTTAAGTTAGTTTACCCTATTTCATAAGGTTTTAAAGTATGATTTTAAGTTTTAGTATGCTTTAAATTGAATCTCATGATGGATATGAAGCTCTAAGATTGCCTCTGGCGTCTCAGAGTCTTATATCTTACATTACTGGGCATTGTTACCATACTGAGAGCCTCCGGTTCTCATTCCATACTTTGTTGTTGTTTTTCAGATGCAGGTCATAACCCACCTTAGTGAGTTGCTTGATGGTGACAGAGCGGAGGACCTTTATCACGTTTTGAAGTCTTTTGGTTATTTTGATTTAGTTCTCTCACTTTTGTATTTATTTTGCCTTAGAGGCTTACTTTGAGAGAAATATTTTGTATAAGTTATTTTACTTCAAAACTCTATATGTCTGTATATACTAGTCGGATTAAACTCCGCGGGCTGTGGCATTTTCCTTATGACTATTATACTCTTTTATCTATATATGTTCTATTATCTTGTATCTATATCTTATACCTTAAGTTGCTGTATCTTACTGTGAACGATTCACACTTTTGTAACTCTGTTTTTGAGCTTATTTCTTCATCGGGCTTCTAGAATTATTATTTCCTTCTATATATATTAATGTATAAGCCTTAAAATTGGCGTAACCTCTGATTAACCTTTGCTTTATGGCATGAGGTAAGGCTTAGGGTAATTAGAGTGTTACACTTACCCATCATTCTATTAATCTACTACCCTTTTAGAGATATCAGTCACATCCTATATAAGCATGGTTATCATAGTTTTAGGAGTTATGATGGCAGTCTACGTCATAATCGCGTGTGTTAAGGGAAATCCTATTTAAAGATAATAAAATCAAATTATATGGTGATCAAACATGCAATTTAGAAGTCCAAAGAAGTTCATGAAGGCAATGTTATAAGAACATGGTATGTGCAAAATCAAACATGAAGAACTCAACACCAAGCAACAATTCACAACCTCAATAAATAGTAACAACAACAATAGTTTAGCAACAATATCTCAATAAATCAAATCAATTATCCAACACTTAGCATCAAAATAGAAAATTAAACTAACTAAGCAAATAACAACTAACTAACTACAAACTAACTAACTAACGATGAGCACGGTGGGTGGTGAAGGGTGGTTTAAAAAGGGGAATAGGAGAGGAGAAGAGAAAATAAGAGAAGAAGTAGAGAGAAGAGAAGAAAAGAAGTGTAAAAGTGAGAAAACAGGGGCGTGCGTACGCGCAAAGGGATGTGCGCACGCACGAGGAGTCATGTGTACGCGTCCTGGACACGTGCGCGTGGTTGGGCAAAGAATGGATATCGACGCGTACAAGTGATGGACGCGCACGCGTAGGTGAGGGAAAAAAAGCAAGGTGACGCGTACGCGTCCATCACGTGTACGCGTCGATGGAAAAACTCAAAATTGTTGTGCGTTCGCACCATACGTGTTGACGCCGCCACCAGAGGGCATGGTTCAAGGTGTGCGTGGGCACAGGGCTATGCCCACGCACAGAAGGTTGGAAAAAATTTTTTTTTGGAAAGGATCACGTGTGCGTGCGCACAAGAGCGCAAAGAGCAGGGGTTCACGCGCACAAGCTGTGCCAACACTCCCACCAGAGTGGTTGCAAGTTGGCGTGCGGACGCACATGTTTGTGCGGCCGCATAAGAAGCGCGAAAAGGGTATGCGTGCGTATGCACGAGTGAGTGCGTACGCACAGATTACAGAAAGCAGGGAAATGCGCGCGCACAAGGCGTGCTGGCGCTGCGAACAGAAGGCAAAATGATACGTGTGCGTGCGCACAGGTCGGTGCGCACGCACAGGAAGCAGAAAATAGCTGTTTTATGCGCACGCACAAGTATGTGCGTCCGCACAGATGCCCTGTTTTGAAAAAAAAAATTTCAAAATTCTAAGGTACCAAGCCTTAGTTCAATCAAAACCAAACACCAAAACATGCAAGAACCCATAAATTCATGATCCAAACCAAAATTAACTTACAAATATCAAAATTAAACTAATTCTAAGCTAACCAACCAAACAAACATGTAATAAACCAAAATATATACAAAAAGAGAAGAGTAGGAATAATGTTACCAAACACTTTTATTTAATTTCTTCAAGTTAGACAATTGGGAGAGCCCTTGCTATGGTGGCTTGTGCTTGACTTCTCCACCAATGCTAGAATGTCCAATGTCCTCTAGGATCCCAATCCTAACAAAAGACAACTAAAAAGAAACCTATTTACATATTAACATATTTACAATAACCAACAACTTTACACCATTGCAACTCCCCGGCAACGGTGCCAAATTTGACAAGAGAATTCTTGCATGGTTCGAAATCAATCAAGACAAGAATAAATTCGTTGGTAGCATAGTCCAAACCGACAATGAATTCTCAAGATCAAATAATAAATGCAATACAAAATAAACTGAGAGTATTTAGCTCCCGGATCGTCTTCCCTAGGAGTTGCAATGAAATGTAATGTCATTGGCTATGAAGGAGAGCATGGAGAATTGGGAATGCAAGAGAACAAGAGATGTAAATAGCAAGAGATCAAATAAACATGCAAGAGAATGTAAATGACAACTCTTGGCAAGAATTGGGGAATTTAGGATTCCTATCCTAGTTATGGACCACAAACATGGCAATTGTGTGGAATAAATCCAAACTAGTCAATCCTCCTTAAGAATTAGTCAAAAGAGTATAATTGATCTCAATCCATAAGTTCTAGTTAACTCACTAATTACTTAGTGAAAGACTAGCGTCAATGGAAACCAAACTAATTAACTATTCTCACACAATTCGGAATGGTCATCCACAACTCAATTTCACCCAAACACCCAATTTCTCAACCAAGAGTGTAAAAACTAAACATGCAAGAATGTAAACATCAAAGCAATAAAAGTTAAAGCAATTAAATACAAGGAAAAGAAATGGCAAGAAAGTAACTTAACATGCAAGAAAGTAAATGAAAGCAAGCAAAAGTCAAAGCAATAAAACTTTAAAAGCAAGAAATCTCTTGGCAAGTAATTGAGGACTAAGGCTATGATGAGCGGATAATTTATACGCTTTTTGGCATTATTTTTACATAGTTTTTAGTATGATTTAGTTAGTTTTTAGTATATTTTTATTAGTTTTTAAATAAAAATCACATTTCTGGACTTTACTATGAGTTTGTGTATTTTTCTGTGATTTCAGGTAATTTCTGACTGAAATTGAGGGACTTGAGCAAAAATATGATTCAGAGGCTGAAGAAGGACTGCAGATGCTGTTGGATTCTAACCTCCCTACACTCGAAATAGATTTTTTGGAGCTACAAAAACCCAATTGGCGCGCTCTTAATTGCGTTGGAAAGTAGACATCCAGGGCTTTCCAACAATATATAATAGTCCGTACTTTGCACGAGTTTTGACGACGCAAACTGGCGTTCAAACGCCAACTCTCTGCCCTATTCTAAAGTTAAACGCCAGAAACAGGTTGCAAATCAGAGTTAAACGCCAGAAACAGGCTACAACCTGGCGTTTAACTCTAAAAAGAGTCTCTACACATCAAAGCTCAATGCTCAGCCCAAGCACACACCAAGTGGGCCCGAAAGTGGATTTTTACATCATTTACTTATCTTATGTAACCCTAGCTACTAATTTAGTATAAAAACTACTTTTAGTGATTTATTTCACATCTCTGGTTAGTCTTTGACTAATTTTATGTTCTGAGATCATGTTTAGGGGGCTGGCCATTTGGCCATGCCTGAACCTTCATCACTTATGTATTTTCAACAGTAGAGTTTCTACACAACATAGATTAAGGTGTGGAGCTCTACTGTTCCTCATGAATTAATGCAAAGTACTATTCTTTTCTTATTAAATTCAAGCTTATTCCTATTCTAAGATATTCGCTTGCACTTAAACATGATGAATGTGATGATCCGTGACACTCATCACCATTCTCAACCTATGAACGCGTTCTACCTTGGATTGAGCGTTTATCTCTTAGCCTCCATTCCGAAAGATCAGAGTCTTTGTGGTATAAGCTAGAATTATTGGTGGCCATTCTTGAGATCCGGAAAGTCTAAACCTTGTCTATAGTATTCCGAGGAGGATCTGGGATGGGATGACTGTGACGAGCTTCAAACTCGTGAGTGTTGGGCGTGTGACAGACGTAAAAGGATCAATGGATCCTATTCCAACATGATCGAGAACCGACAGATGATTAGCCGTGTGATGACAGCGCATTTGGACCATTTTCACTGAGAGGACGGGAAGTAGCCATTGACAACGGTGATGCCCAACATACAACTTGCCATGGAAAGGAGTACGAATGATTGGATGAAAGCAGTAGGAAAGCAGAGGTTCAGAAGGAACAAAAGCATCTCCACACGCTTATCTGAAATTCTCACCAATAAATTGCATAAGTATCTCTATCCTATTTTATATTTTATATCATAATTATCAAAATCCCATAACCATTTGAATCTGCCTGACTGAGATTTACAAGGTGACCATAGCTTGCTTCAAGCCGACAATCTCCGTGGGATCGACCCTTACTCACATAAGGTTTATTACTTGGACGACCCAGTGCACTTGCTGGTTAGTTGTATCGGAGTTGTGAAAAAGAATTTGAGATTATAAACCTGCGTACCAAGTTTTTGGCACCGTTGCTAGAGATCACAATTTTGTGCACCAGGCTACCTATCCTAGACATTGACCACAAACATATGATGATTATGAAGAGTTAATCCTACTTAGTCAACCTTACATCCAAGATAAGTCAAATAGGCATAGTTAATTTCAATCCCTAAATCCTATGTCAACACTAAGGGGTCACATAGAGTCATATCAAACAAGAATGGACATCAATGACTCAAGGATCACCAAAGTCAACAATTTCAAGCCAAGAATGAGGAAAAACTAAGTGAAAACTAAGCCAAACATTTTATCAAACACTTGGTGTGCATGAAAATAAAATAATATTAAAATGTATTAAAATAAATTCTAAAGCTACCAAAGCAAGAAAATAGCAATAACAACTAAAGAAAGCCATAAATGAACACAAAACATAAATTGCATTAATTGAAATTAAAGAAATACAAGAGTGTTCATAAAATGAAAAATGACATAAAAGAGGAATTAACAAAAGAGATGAAGAAGATAAAGACAATAAAGTAAAGAAACATAAATGAAACTACATTAAAACAATAATTAAAGACAGAAATTAAAGGAAATTAAACTAAACCTAACCTAATTCTAGAGAGAGGGGGGAGCTTCTCTCTCTAGAAACTAAGAGGAAAGCATATAAAATCTAACCCTAATTCCCCCCTGTTTCCACTTGAATTGGGGTTGAAATAGCTTCAGAAATGAGTTGGACTGGGTTTTGGAGTCCCAGAATTCGCCCCCAGCGATTTGCAATTAATGAGCTGACGTAATTCGGGTCACGCGTACGCGTGGGTCACGCATACGCGTCGCTTGCAAATCCTCGTTGTGCGTACACACGCACGCTTGTGCGTACGCACGCATGCTGAAATTTTGAAACTCCATTTCTTCATGGTTTCTTCCCTTTTGCATGCCCTTTTTCTCACTTCTTCAACCCATACATGCCTTGAAAACCTGAAATCACTTAGCAAACACATCAAGGCATCATATAGAATTTAAAAGTGGATAAAATTTAGCAATTATAAGGCCTAAAAAGCATGTTTACACTTTCAAGCACAATTTAGGAAGAAATCATGAAACTATGCTATTTCAATGGATAAGTGTAGGAAAAGTTGATGAAATCCACCCAAATAAAGCAAATAAATATCATGAAATGTGGATTCATCAATGCCTCGTTACTCACATACACCCATGTATGTGGCTCAGACCATAGAATCGAAATGTTCCTATTGGGATCCTCAAACACATGCTCCTCTGGCATCTCGAAAATATGACTTTACTTTAATTCCATCTGATGCCTTGATATGTTTGTTCAGTGATTCCAGGTTTATAAGGCAAGGATTGGATCGAAGAAGTGAAGAAAAAGTATGCAAAGTAGAGAATTCATAAAGAAATGAGGATTTACGAAAATCATAGCGATACGCACGCGTGACCCACGCGTACTCGTGACAAGAGTTTTCAACAAGCGACGCGCACGCGTGACCCACGCATACGTGTGACACTTGTCACGTGACTTCATTAAAAAAAACGTGGCTGGCGATTTCTGAGCTGTATCAGGCCCAAATCCAACTCATTTATGAAGCTAATAGAGGCAGAATTCAAGATGGAACATGGGGGAGCAATTAGTGTAGTGTAGAAACATGTTTTAGGGTAGTTTTCTAGAGAGAGAAGCTCCCTCTTCTCTCTAAAATTAGGATTCTTAGGTTAATTTTCTCTTTAATTTCATCTTTTAATCTTGTTTTAGTGTAGTTCTCTTTATATTTTCATGCTTTAGTAGTTTAATTCTCTTATTTCTTCTTGTTAATTTCTCTTTTGAGCTACTTTTTATGTTTATGAACTCTTGTTATCTTTAATTTCATTTAATGCAATTTGATGTTCTATGTTCTTTTAGTGCCTGTTTGAGTTATTTGTTGTTGATTTCTTGCATTAGGTAGTTTTAAATTTTATATTTCTTGCTATTTTAATATGCTTTTATTTTTATGCACACCAAGTGTTTGATAAAATGCTCGACTTAGGTTTAGAGTAGATTTTGAGCATTCTTGACTTAGAAAGAGAAATTAGGTTTTCTTGAGTCATTATTATCCAACTTATGTTGGTGATCTAGAGTTGTTAATTAATATTGTTTCCATTGATGCTAACATTTTGCTAATTCAATTAGTAAGGTGATTACGATTTATGGATTGAGATTAACTAGTCTTATTTGATTTTCTCCCGATGTTGGAGATAAGGAAATAGGATTATCTCTTGATAATTACTGTGTTATGATTAATGCCTCTTTAGTAATTGTTATACTTAGTTGCTTGCTTTCCTTTATTACAATTTAATTTCTTGCTTCTTTATCATCAACCCACCTTTGTGAACCTCATAACCAATAATTGAGCACTCGATTGTAATTCCTAGGAAGAACGACCCAGGACTAGTACTCTCGGTTATTTTTATTGGGTTGAACTTTGACAACCAAAATTAAACTTTGATAGAAGGTTATTTGTCGGTTTGGAACTATACTTGCAACGAAGTGATTTCTTTTATTGGGAAGAAATTCTAGACCGACGGTAACCCTCTTTCACCATCTCATTCAATTAGCAGCCATATATAGTCTAACCCTCACCTTTACTTGTTAGTTTTCTATGAAATCTGTCCCTAGCTCTCCCTCTCGGCCAAGACTCTCTCTCAAGCTTGGATCTTCGGATAGCTTGATGATCTTGGATGAAATGTTAGTGATAACTTTATCTAAAAGAAAATAAAAACAAGTGAGATACTCAAGGAGCTCTTATGGCCAAATAAGAGAAGAAGAATAGTGATAAACTCCAATTTTGTGGTTTATCTTGTGTTGAATTTAGGGAATTTTATCAACTTATCCCATAATTATTCAATGAAATAGCATGCTTTTGTAATTCTCCCTAATTTATGCTTAATGATTGAAAACATGCTTTTTAGGCCTTAAAATAGCTAAATTTAATCCACTTTGATTCCACTCGATGCCTTGATATGTTTGTTGAGTGATCTCAGGGTTTATAAGACATGGATTGGATGGAAGAAGTGAAGAAAAAGCATGCAAAGTAAAAAACTCATGAAGAAATGAGCATTTGGAGGATTCAAGACCACGTGAACGCGTCATCCATGCGTACGCGTGAGGAGGGAATTTGCCAGCGACGCGCACGCGTCACCCACGCGTACGCGTGAAAGAGAACTTGGCCAATCTACGTGCACGCATCAGCCGCGCACACGCGTGATGCTGGTCACGTGACCTCATTAAAGTGAATACACTGGGGGCGATTTCTGAGCTTTCCAGGCCCAAATCCAACTCATTTCTGAAGCTATTTGATGCATAATTAAAGAGAGAACAAGGGAGGAGCAATTAGGTAGTGTACGAACCATACCTTAGGTTAGTTCTAGAGAGAGAAGCTCTCTCTTGTCTCTAGAAATTAGGGTTTTTAGTTTAATTGTCTCTTAGATTTAGGTTTCAATTCTTGTTTTCATCTAGTTTCTTTTACCTTTCCTTGTTCCATTGTTTTAATTTCCTTAGTTTCTCTTGTTAATTTCTCATTTTGGTTACTTTTTATGATTGATGAACTCTTGTTAATTTTTTTTTCTTTAATGCAATTTGATGTTTTATGTTCTTTTCTTGCTTGTTTGAGGTATTATTATTGATTTCTTGCATTGGGTAGTTGTAGAATTTATTATTCTTGCAATTTATCATAATTTTCTTTTATGTCTTCCAAGTGTTTGACAAAATGCTTGGTTGGATTTTAGAGTAGATTTTGTGCATTCTTGGCTTGGAAAGAGAAATTGGGCAATCTTGAGTCAATAATACCCAATGTAGATTGGTGATCTAGAGTGATTAGTTAGTCTTGTATCCATTAACATTACTTATGGATTGGAATTAACTAGTCCTATTTGACTTTCTCTCAATATGAAGATAACATTGTACTTTTTTCAGCTGTTGGAGATGACAAAATAGGACTAGCTCTTGTTAACTATTGTATGATAATTAATGACTAGGATAGAAAGCCTTGATTCTCAATCATTGCCATGAATGCCTCCTTTTAGTATTTGCTATCCCTAGTTGTCTTTTTTATTTTCTTGTCATTTAGATTCTAGTCTCTTTATTTGCAAACCCCGCCCCCCTAAACCTCATAACCAATAATTGAACATTCGATTGCAATTTCTAGGGAGAATAACTCGGGAGTAATACTCTCGGTTATTTTTATTGAGTTTGCATTTGTGACAAACAAAATTAAACTTTAATTGAAGATTGTTTGTTGGTTTGGACTATACTTGCAAATAGTGATGGTTTTTCTTCGCTTGCTGTTTTTGGAAGCTCCAAGGGAAGATAATGAAGCAAAGAATTTGGCTCCTTGATCTCCTAAGAAGATGATGGTGTAGAGTCAAATTTTGTTGGTGGAAAAGCCTGGTGAGTCATGCCCATTCCCTCGGCTCTCTCACTCTCCTTCTCTAGCTCTCACTCTCTTGTGTTTTAATTCACACCAAAGTAACACTTGATAGATGTATATGAAGATTGAATGGTGGAGGAGGTGGTGAGCATTTGAAGACTCCATGAACTCTCTCTCTCCCTCCCTCCCTCCCTCTCGATTACTCTCCCACTCTCTCTTGTTTTCATTTTCTTTCATAACATATATAAAAATCTGAAATATTTTTGGTGCGTATATGTATGAATGGAGGAAGGATGAGCAACGTTGCATATATTTAGGGAAAGAACACATGTAAACTAGCATGCTTTATACATGTATCCTTTGTAATTAATGGTTCACCATCCTAATCACACATTTGGTTATGTTTGTGGGAGAGGGAAGCTCGGTTGAGTTGATGGGAGGGGAAGAACTGGTTTGGAGGGAGAGAGAGAGAGAAGTAAATCAGTTTGCATTAGAGAAGCGAATCGGTTTAGGTTCAAGCTCGATTAGATTTTAATTAGGCTAGTTACTTTGGTTCTTTATTTTGTTTTGGATAGTCTTCTTAGTAACTTCATGATTTTGGTTAACACATGTGAAAGAGAATTTTCTTGATGGCATCGCTGAATTACTAAGGAGATTGAAAACAATAACAGATTAATGACTAAACCGTAAAATTATAGTTTCAAACCATATCGATTTAAATAACTAGAAGAACCAGCATTTAGTCACATGGTTAGAATATTTTACTAAAGAAAAATTATTCAAGAAAAGATAATAGTAAAGTCTTTTGTAGACGAATTTGGATTCGATTGCCAAAATTTATCATTATCAGTATGGTTTTCAATTTTTGACATATTTTTATTTTCACTATACCTTCTTTTATTTATACTTATCTTATCTAAATTTGCCTTATTATATTGTGTGAATGATAATATTTGAATGTTTACAAATTTTCATCATAGAATTTCTAAAAATTAATTCTGTAAAAAAATGGAGTGTTATAAAAAATATGACTCAGGCCTAAATTTTCAAGTTATATATTTTAAAAAGTTTAAATAACCTTTACCATTGT
Organism: Arachis ipaensis; assembly: GCF_059453495.1. NCBI lineage: Eukaryota > Viridiplantae > Streptophyta > Magnoliopsida > Fabales > Fabaceae > Arachis > Arachis ipaensis. The sequence goes on from NC_142435.1 coordinate 89,044,115, forward strand.
TCTAAATTTGATTACCAAATGTTCGGATTGTGCTATGACGATATAAAAACTGATTTAAGAATTTTCTTCTGAACACAATTTTTACCCATCATGCCTCGAATATATTATTATTTGAGCATCAAAGTGTCTATACTCCTATCCCCTCATGCATACACGTTGGAAATTCCATCCAACCTCCCAATCTCCTTCGAACATCATTTTCCAAGCATCTGCACCCAAATTATATATATATATATACACGTAATAATTTTAGTTTAGGACAATCTAGTAAATATGATTTATTTATAGGTTTTAATAGATTAAATAGGTTTCATAAATAACAAATGTGAGATAAATTAACTATTTACACAAATTATTTTGATTTGCCAAATCCTACAAGAGTCGAATTAATTTTCACTTGTATCTATATAAATTAAACTTTAACAGTTACTCTTGAACTTTTTCAACCTGTTATGGACTGCAACTCCAGCTCAGGAAGTCGCCGGGTCAGGGCACTGCCCTACCCAAACTCAAACCTCCAGCGAAAGAGTTCCACAGGTCGGTCCCCCACATTCGACCCAGGACCCGACCGACTTACCACCCAAAGCGTGCTATCGCTCGGGTCGGTGTTCTCAGGGTCAGTACCTGGCATCCCGACCCAAAGTCCGGGATGACCTGCTCACGTGGAAAGCGACAGCTCACAGCTCCTCTATCAATGGGCTTGACCATTGATAGGCCCACCCAACGTAGTATCTAAGGGGAAAGGATAGCTCTCCCCCCGAGGTACGTCACTTTCTTACCTAATACAGCCATCCCCTGGTACGGACTCTAACTTAATCGTCAGAGTGTCCTTGCAGGTGGCCACGCCCCTCGTTCCGCTCAGCCTCTGGCATCAGCACACTTTGATCCTTGCTCCACGTCAATTCGGGGTCTCTCCCTCTCTCCCACTGATCACCACCCGACAACCCGAGAACACCAGGTAACGAACATTGGCGCCGTCTATGGGGATCCCGGCACAAACATGGAGCGACCCATCACTTCAGAGGAGCTCCGTGAGGGAGGCAGGGCCCGTTTGAGCAGGGCCAGTTTGATAGCCTGCGCTGCCGAACAACCGAGATTCTCCGTTCAACCTCACCAACAAATGTACACCAAGACCCCCGAAAGGCGCCCCTTCGGGAGAACAGGAGCCGACAGCGCCAGGATCATGCAAGAGCTCAGGCATAGAGTACAAAACCTTGAGCGGGAGCTGGCGGCAAGGGACCGATCCCACGATGACGTCAGCCATTTGCACGGCGACGTCAGCCGGTCCCGCACTTGCACCCGATCCCCCCCCCCCCCCGGGGTACACGACAGCGAAGGAAGAAGCCTAACAAGGCGAGAAGAGGTGCACACACAAGCAACTTCCTGACCTACTCAAGGCGAGTCGAAAAGCCGCAGGGAATCCCAGAAAAGGAAACCCAGAAGGCAACAAGATCTCATTATCGTGGGAGCCACTCCCTTTCACCCCTCAATCCTCAAGGTCCAGCTCCCGAGAAACTTTGACAAGCCGACGGAAATGAGGTACGATGGGACCAAGGACCCCCAGGAGCACATCACAGCTTTTGAAGCAAGAATGAACTTGGAAGGGGTAGGCGACACGGTCAGATGCCGGGCATTCCCCGTGACGCTGGCCAGTCCATCAATCTGATGGTTTAATGCCCTCCCACAAGAGTCGATCACAACTTTTGCAGACATAGGACGAAGCTTTCTAGCTCGGTTCACGACACGTATAGCCAAGGCAAAGCACCCAATCAACTTACTGGGGGTTACCCAAAAACCCGGCGAACCGACTAGGAAGTTCCTAGACAGGTTCAACGACGAGTGTTTAGAGATCGACGGCCTCATGGATTCAGTCGCTAGCCTATGCCTAACAAACGGCCTGCTAAACGAAGACTTTAGGAAGCACCTCACAACCAAGCCTGTATGGACCATGCAGGAAATTTAGAGCGTGGCCAAGGAATACATCAATGATAAAGAGGTCAGTCAGGTTGTAGCAGCCAATAAACGGCATCCCCCTAGCTCGTCAGCTCAGCAGGCCCCTCACGTCGACAGATACAAAGAAGCTCCCAGGGAAGGCACCCTAAACAAGCCACCCAAACCACGGGTAGGAAGATTCACAAACTACACGCCACTTACGACACCCATAGTTGAACTCTACCAACAAATTGCAGACAAATGAATCCTGTCCAAACCTAGGCCATTGAAGGAGAGAATAGGAAGCAACAAAAACCTTTACTATGATTATCACAAGGGGTTTGGCCACAAAATCCAAGACTGTTTTGACCTTAAAGATGCCCTGGAACAAGCCATCAGAGAAGAAAAGCTGAGTGAATTCTCCCGACTCATTAGAGAACCGAGGAGGCGGAAAAGGGAGCGCTTCGAGGAAGATCAGAGCCGGACTGTCAAACCAAGACAAGAACCCACGGGGGATGCCAGTAACCCCCCAACTTTCGTGGTCAACATCGTGGTCGGGTGCGATAGCCCCCCTAAATCCAAGTCGGTAGCCAAGAGGGACGCCCGAGTACTCTCCATCTCGGCAGATGGCCCCGCCCCCAGTAAAAGGCTTCCCACAATATCATTTAGCCCAGAAGATAAGTGGTTTAATGACCTCCCTGAAAACCCCCATGGTAGTTACCGCGATGGTTAGGATAGGACTAGTTAGGCGTATCCTCGTCGACATGGGAGCCGATTCTAACATCCTATTTAGAAACGTGTTTGATGCCATAGGGCTCAGGGAATCCGATCTCAAGAATCACCAGCACGGAGTTATGGGACTAGGCGATAACTACATTAGACCTGACGGGACGATCTCCCTCCCAATCTGCCTAGGAACCAGTGACGCTAGGAAATCGGTTATGGCAGACTTCGTAGTCCTTAGAGACTCCGTTGCTTATAACATCATCCTAGGAAGAAAAACTATCAATAAATTCTCAGCTGTAATATGCATCATGTTCCTAACAATGAAGTTCATAACGGACAAGGGAATAGTCGGTTCCATAAGGGGAGACCTAGAAACGACAGTCGCCTAAGACAGCGCCAGTCTCTCCTTGAGGAAAAAATCTAAGAAGGCATCCGGCGTGTTCCTGGCAGACCTGGACGTCAGGATGGAGGACAAGCCAAGACCTGAACCAGAAGGGGACATAGAAAAGTTCCAAATAGGGAAGTCGGCAGATCAGTTTACTTTCATAAATAGGAACTACCCCATGAACTCAAGGGCCCCCTCATAGAAATCGTAAGGGCAAATGGCGACCTCTTCGTATGGACCCCATCAGACATGCCAGGATTGGATCTGTAACGATCCAATTTTCAATATGTCTAGATCATACCGGAAACTGAGTGCTACCAACTTGTCTTCCTAATTATTATCTATTATTTATCATATGAGCCTGATTTGTTGTTAAAAGCGTAGTTATTTTACGAGGTACTTTTTTTTAAAAAAACGTTTGGATTAAAAACAGAATCATTTATAATCAATCCACAAATAGTAACAGATAAAACATTTATAAACAACCATACATAAATATATCACAAGCAGTTGATATCATTCCGTTATCCAGCCTTTATTAGAGTATAGCCTTTTAGTTAGAACACCCCTAGATATAGCTAAATAATATCTATATACATATATATACATACAACATCCTATGTCCTGACCTGTTCAAGAAGTCCCTAAGCTGGCGCCCAGGCTAGCCTAGACTCTATACTCACCTAGTCCCTCTAAAATACTAAAGCGAGGGAAAGTACGTTCTAAGTCTTCAAAACTCAAGTCAGGGGGAACGTCATCGAAAGGTAGAACATCATCTGTTACTCCTCTGCACAATCAGACATTGCCATATGACGTCTCTCTGGTACCTCATCAAGTAGCCACACAACAGGAGTCTCGTACACAGGATTTAGGTTAAAGTTCACGTACAAACGGGGTGCAGACATTGGCTGGTCTCACTGTATATACATATAAGCAGAGAACGAGATTCATCCTAGACTCAGAAGACTATCTAGAGCGGAATCCTCCTTGCAGAACCATCATCAACAAACTACGGTAAGGTACTCTTACTTCCATCTGAAGGGGGAAGGGAGAGAGAAGGGGTAAGAACTGGAGAGTTCTTAGTAGGGCTGGGGTTATTAGTTAAGTTCATTAATTCTGTGTTTTTTAGCAGAAAAATAGCAAAATACTGAGAAGTAGTGAACAGAAGATACATATAAATAGAGAAAATAGAAAAAACAGAAAGCAGAATGCAAACAAAAGAATACAAGAAAATAAAACACAAATACAAAGAATAAAATACAAACAAACAAAGCATACATTCATTCAACAATCATAACAGAGGAAATGCGCAACCAAATATGATGCATGTCTATCGCTAGTGCAGGTAATGAACTCATTTTTCGGTTACATACCCGCTCCCGATGTTACCCAGCAACCTCTGTCTAGATAAGGCTTTCCTGTTGGCCATACCCACTGCAAGCAACCTTTGTCTTGCAGGGCGGCACTTATTAGCCGATATACGCCCAACACACTCACTATAAGCAACCTCTGTCTTACAGGAGCAACAACACACTCACTGTAAGTAACCTCTGTCTTACAGGAGCACACTAATCTCGATACCTCTGTAAGCAACCTCTGTCTTACAGCAAAGCATTATAGCAAGGTATCCCAAGAAAGCGTTCTTAGTGGTCGTACCACCATCTATCTGACTGCCTCTCTGCAGCAGATTCTTACATAATCATTCTCATTATCATCATTCATTATCATTATCATTATTCATCATCACTTTCACATTTTTATGCAGTACCTCTTTCTTTCACTATTCAATCATACTATACAAACTTTACAGCTTTTACTTTTACAACATCTTAACTCAAACCATTTCTCTTTATCAGATTACTCTTTTCTCTTTGTCTTTCTACTCTGATCTGATTACTCTTTTCTCTTGATCACTTTACTCTACTCTGGTTACTCTATTCTTGGTATCTCTTTACTCTGCTTTGATTTCTCTTCTTAACGTATGTATTTAAAGCTTATGTAAATTTCGGTATGATAGTTAATCTGTTCCAAGTATAGGTTTATTAAGTCTATACTGAAACAGTTTAACTTTTCATATTATACCTAACCCTAGTCGCAACTCAAGGACTAACTATGTTGTCCTAGTTCGTTCACTAATCTCTGCCTGTTTTTCTATCATTCGAATTTTACAGACTTTTCCTTGATTTTTATCTTTTCTTTAACTTCTTATCTTTCCTTTATCTTTGCCTCACTAATATGTTCTTACCACTCCCTAAGTGTTTTATGAAGGTAATTATGAGATTCTGCGCTTAAAGTTGTCTTTCTAAGGCTTTTACAGAAAACTGCCTTTTTCGCATTATTTTATTATTTTTATTAAAATATTATTTTTAATTAAATATTATTATTTAATATTTTATTATTATTTATTATTTTATCATTAAATTTTCGAAAATTACCTTGCCTTTACCTTTTCACTTTCAAAATTAACTTTTTACCCCGGTAACTTTTAATATTTCTACTTTAACCACCCTAACTTTCAGAAATTACTAAATAACCCCTTAAACACCAAAATTTTTACTTCCTTGCCCTTTTATGGATCAAAAAGGTGTTCTTAATTGTTCTTCACCACACTCAAAGTGTTCTTCGTGTTCTTCGTAAATTCTTCAGATTCTTTCTCTATTTTTACCCGTTTTTCAATCTTTTCAGCAACCGATTTTTACCAAAATTCAAAATAAATTCCCAGTCACTAAAACCCCATCTTTTCTACATGTTTTAAACACAAATTGAACCCAATTTAAGGATTAGGGTTCGTTTTTCCAGCTTCACTCAAGAACATGTTTCATAGCTTGAATATCATCAAATTTCATCAAATTTTCACCAAAATTTCAACAAGAATCACTCATATAAATCATCAATTTCAAGCACAGCCAAACCATATCATAATTACACAAATCAAACACAATCAATCAAGATTAAATTCGTCAAACCCTACCTGGTTTTGCTGCTCCTAATTCGGTTAGACTTTCAGGTGGTCCTTAAGCACTTTTTCCTCCTAAATCACATCAAGAACAACTTTAAATCCAAAAACCCTCAACTAACCAAATCTCACTCATCATGTTAGGAAGTAATTTCTAACCTTATACTTGCTGTAAATTCACGTTTCTTGGCCCTCAAGTCAAGTTAAGCATGATTCCTAAGGAAAAACATCAAGAAAACACATGTTTTGCATGGTTTTCCTTGAAAACCGAATTGAAGAAGGAGGGAGACAGCCATCTCACCTTATTTCCAGCCTTGATAAGTCATATGATCATGTAGAGAAAGAAGAAAGGATCATTTTTGTGAAATTGGAGTTTTGATTTGAGTTTTAGTTCAGAAGAAATCAAGCTTTGAAGATTAAGTGTTCATGAAAGTTTCTCTCTTTTCTCTCTTATTATTTTCGGCCAAAGGGAGTAAATGAGACAGCCTTAGAGGTCTTGGGGGTGTAAGGTGAGTTGTCATTGGTTGGCTTGGAGGTGGGTTAAAATAATATTAAAATATCTCAAGTGTATAACTACTAAAACTAGGTGTATCAGAACACTTGTAAAAACATCTCTAGAAATTATTTTCTGAGCTACTAACATAAATGACACTAGTAACATATTTAATATGAGAATAGAACATGTATTATGAGGCCTTAGCATTGCTAAAGTCATCAGAGAGTGCTGGTGCTAAGCTGCACCAGTAAACCGTAAACCTGGTTAAACTGATTTTCTGTTTTTAACTAAAATAGACCAGGTAACCTTATAATATCATTCAAGAAGCTTCTAATACTAATATAATGATAATATTATCTTATTATCTCTCTTCTCTCATGAATCAAGTTCGGTTCATCAAACAGAGACTATTTACGAAAAATAGAACCAAAACTCCTAACCGATACGGTTTAAAAACTAGGTTCTACATGACTGCGTTATTGAGCTTGCCTCAAAAAGGGCTCTACCTTAAAGATGACATAATGGCAATGAGGATTGAAATTCTTGATGATATAGAAGAGGTTCTTCCCCTACTAATCTTTCGAAAAAATCCGTACTTTCAGAAAAGATCTTACGTAGTCAAAAATCGGGGTTGTTACAGGATCCCTGAGGTCATGTCCCACCGGTTAGCCATAAAGCCCGAGGCCAAACCGGTAGACCAGAGGCAAAGGAAGATGCAGGAAAGAGCTGAAGAAGTCGCCAAGCAAACAGCAGGACTACTAGAAGTAGGGTTCATCAAGGAACTCGAGTACTCGACATGGCTGTCCAATGTTGTCGTAGTCAAAAGATCCAGTTGAAAATGGAGGATGTGCGTCGATTACTCCGACCTGAACAAGGCATGCCCAAATGACTCCTTTCCCCTCCCCGACGTTGACACCTTGGTTAACTCGGCGGCGGGATATCGTTTCCTCAGCTTCGTGGATGCCTATTCCGGCTATAACCAAATCCCGAAGCACCGACCTGACGAGGACAAAACGGCATTCATAACACCAAAGGGAACCTACTGCTACAAAGTAATGCCCTTCGGATTGAAGAACGCAGGGGGCCACCTGCCAAAGGCTGATGAGCAGAGTCTTCCACGACTTCGTCGGCAAAACGATAGAGGTGTACGTCGACGACATCCTAGTAAAAATAGCAGAGCCGAGCAAACTAATAGACGACCTCCAGGATGTCGTCAAGGCCCTAAGGAAATTCAACATGAGGTTTAACCCGCTTAAGTGCGCATTCGCCATGGAAACAGGGAAATTCCTGGGGTTCATGATAACATAAAGAGGGGTAGAAGCCAACCCGGACAAATGCGAAGCCGTCCTCAAGATGACGAGCCCTGGGTGCATCAAAGACGTGCTCCAAACCAACAAATAACTCTCACATCAAATTAAAATATGGTTTTGTCACATGTACAAACCCCAATAAAAATTAACCGAAGTATTTAGACTCCGGGTCGTCTCATAAGGAATTGCAATGAAGTGGTCAATTATTGGCTATGAAGAACAACGAGGGCTTTGATTGGTAAGAGGGCAAGAAATTAAATGACAAGGAAAGTAAATCAAGCAAGTAACTAAAGAAGGCAATTAACAAAGAGAGACATTCATGGCAAGAATTGAGATCATAGGCTTTCTATCCTAGTCATACATTGATTAATTCATCTTATTTAGTCAACTCCAACAAATGGAAGAAGGTATCATGTTATCTTCACATAGGGAGAATTTCAAACAAGATTAATCAATCATATCACAATAATAACAAAAATCTATCTCATTTCGTCATCCCCAACATTGGAAGAAGGTGTAAGTTATCTTCCATGAGAGAAAGTCAAACAAGACTAGTTAATCTCAAATCAAAATTCCTAATCAACTCACTAATTAAATTAGCAAAAGATTAGAGTCATTGAAAATGATATTAACTAACAATTCTAATTCACCAACATAGGTTGGGTTTTCATGACTTAAGATTGTCCAATTACTCTTCCCAAGCCAACAATGCTCTAAATCTACTCTAAAGCCCAACCAAGCATTTTGTCAAATACTTGGTGGGTACAAATGGAAAGCATAATAAATTGCAAGAAATAGTAAAATCTAACAACTACCAATTGCAAGGAAAGTAAGATCACAACTCAAATCAATACTAAAAGAACATCAAATATTAAATTTCATTGAAAGAAAATCCAAATCCAACAAGTACATCCATAAACATAAAAGAGAGCATAAAAGGAAAATTAACACTATAAATCATGAGAATGAAAGAGTAGAAGCAAGAATTCATAAAAGAAACAAGATAAAAACATGTAATTGAACCTAGATCTAGGAGAAATTAACCTAACCTAATTCTAGAGAGAAGAGGGAGCTTCTCTCTCTAGAAACTAACTTACATGATGCTAAAACTACAAACAATTTCTCCCCCCTTGCCCAAGCTTGAATTCTTCATGAAATAGCATCAGAAATGAGTTGGGTTGGGCCCAAAGTGCTTCAGAAATCGCTGGGGGCGATTTCACTTTACTGGGCCACAAGCAGCATCGGCGTGCACGCGTACAGTGCGTGTGCGCGCCCCTAAACGCGAAGAAACATATAGAAAATTTTATATCATTTCGAAGCCCCGGATGTTAGCTTTCCAAATCAACTAAAACCGCCTCATTTGGACCTCTGTAGCTCAAGTTATGGTCATTTGAGTGCGAAGAGGTCAGGCTTGACAGCTTTATAGTTCCTTCATTTCTTCATGAGTTCTCCCACTTTGCATGCTTTTCTCCTCACTTCTTCCATCCAATACTTGTCTTATGAACCTGAAATCACTCAACAAACATATCAAGGCATCAAATGGAATTAAAGTGAGTTAAATTTAGCTATTTTAAGGCCTAAAAAGTATGTTTTCACATTTAAGCACAAATCAAGGGAGAATTGCAAAACCATGCTATTTCATTGAATAAATATGAGAAAAGTTCATAAAATCTCTCAAATTAAGCACAAGATAATCAAATCTCCCCACACTTAAACTAAGCATGTCCTCATGCTAAGAATAAAGAAGGACAAGAAAAGGGGTATGAACATTTATTCAATACAAAGAAACTATATAAACCTATCTATATGAATGTAACTAAATGCAAAATGATTCTACCTACTTGGTTAAAAGTAAATCAATCTCCAAGAACATATATAAGCAAGTAGGGTAAAGGTCGTATGACGACTCACAAACTCTACCAATTCAAATATCAAGATGAAGTTCAAATAGACTTGCAAGAAGAACGCTCATGAAAGCTGGGAACAAGGAATTGAGCATCGAACCCTCACTGGAAGTGTATTCGCTTTAGTCGCTCTAGTGTATAGGATCGATCACTCAATTCTCTTCTAATAATGCTTTCCATGATTTGTTTTTCATCTAACAATCAACAATTATTCAATGCATGCATACATTCATCATGAGGACTTATTCATAGGTTGTAATGGGGCTAGGGTCAAGGTAGGATGCATATGGTTAAGTGAGCTTGAAATTTGAATCTTTGATTAACCTAAGCTCTCAGCAAACACATACAAAAACCTATGCAATTCTAATACAAACCAACTACCCATGATTCCTACTTTTTCACATACTCATGCATTCTCTTTAATTAACATTCCATACGCATTGATTTTTATTGAACTTTACTTTGGGGCATTTTTGTCCTCTTTTTATTTCTTTTTCTCTTTTTTTTCTTTTTCCATTTTTTTAGAAGAATATATACAAACATGTCAATGCATATGGTTTTACATATTTAATGCATAAGCATGTACCCAATTCCGAAAAATATAAAAACACACTTTCCTCTCAACTAATGTCCTAAGTTTCCCATACCCAATTGATACACACCATCACTAGCCTAAGCTAATCAAAGATCCAAATTAAGGACATTTATTATTTTTTGCTTAAGAGTAGTGATGTGCTACAATTAAGAACAAAAGGAATTTAATAGGCTCAAAATTGGCTAACAATGGTTGATGAAAGGTAGGCTATTTGGGTAAGTGAGCTATATGAAATGATGGCCTCAATCATATAAATGCATGTATACATGGAATAATGGACATAAAGAATCAAACAAATCAAAGATTACAATCATAGAAAGAGAACAATGCACACAAGAATGAAAATAAGTGGTTAGATGATGTAACCACACAATTAGGCTCAAAACTCACATGCTTGTGTTCTTAGCTCAAAAACCATGTTCCAAAATAAATTCTTCAAGCAAGTTTATCACAAAAAATTTTTTAAATTGATAGGTGCCCTAAAAATAGTTTCTTAGAAAAGAAATCATCACCCTAACCAAGTAGTCCTAACATAAAAAAAGTGGTAAAATATGTACAAATTCTAACTAACATGCAATCCATCATGCAATGCAGTAACTAATCTAACAAAGATAAGAATTAAAAAAAATTGGTGTTGAAATGGAAATTGTTACCCATGGAGGTTGGTCGGACGACCTCCCCACACTTAGAAATTTGCACCGTCCTCGGTGCATGCAAAGGAGAGCAAGGTGGACGGGTTGCTACAATTGATGAGTTTCTTCAAAGGTTTGTGCGGGTGAACTTGTTTGTTGTCCCATTTAGAAGTCTTTCCAAACCTTTCCTTCTTGGTGGCCAACCTAAAAGTAAAGAAAAAGAAAGAGAATTAAGCCTACAATGAAGATAGCAAAGCAAGTAGAACATAGGCGGGGGCTAATGCCAAATAAGAGTAGGGTCCTCACTACATGTTAGCTACGCATGTGAGTGAGAAAGCAATATAGACAAAGGACATATTAACTAATACTTGATGCAAGAGTAGAGTCAAAGCATGAAGAGCACTCAAAAGCATCAAGTTCAACTAGAAAAGGTGGGTCATGAAAGACATGCAAGTTCATATCAATGCACAAAGAATATAAGAGTCATACAAGATTAAGCATTGATTTAAAAGTTTCATTACCCAACAATATCAAACAAGTCAAGAAGCACCAAGATTAACCAAGAAATTCTCAACAATTGAGTAGAAAAATGCAACACCATTATTCAAATAAGAAGCTAAAAAAAATAAAGTAAAAACAGGCTATAAAAACAAAATGAAAACACGAAGAATAAGAGTATGCGAATGCAATGGACAAAAGAAAATGGAAGATGAGAAAAAAACTCTCTTTTTTTTACCGGCGCGGATGCGTCATGCACGCGTACGCGCCGATGCGCAGTTGGCCGAAGGGCGCGTACGCGCCAGGTGCACGCACGCGTGGGTTGGAGGCACATAATAGGCACAAACTGGGCATAACTCTCTGGTTTTTGGCTGGAGGTAGAATTTTTGCATCCACGCGTACGCGTACATGGTGCATCCGCATGGATGATCGAAAATGCTTGAGGCGCGCGTACGCGCCAGGTGCGCGCACGCGCGGGTTGGTGCTCTGTTTTTCAATTTTTTTCCAAGTTCTTACACCAAATCAAGCATTCCAAACCTCCAAACAGCTACCCAAACACCATAAAACCTTATTTAACATATTAGACTACCAAATAGACTCAACAAACTACTCTAAATATGAATTTAAACTAACTCTACCAATATTTACAAAAGAGAAAATGAAAAGATATTACCATGGTGGGCTGTCTCTCACCTAGCACTTTTGTTTATTGTCCTTACGTTGGACTTATGGGGAGCACCTCATCAAGGTGGCTTGTGCTTGTAACCATCTATGAACATCCACCAATTCTTGAATCTCCAATAAGCTCCATTCTTCAATGTTAATATCTTCAAGCTTTGATGGAGTTCTTCACAAACTATGAGCTCGCAAAGTTAATTTTCCTTGTGCAATCCGGGATCCCACACTTTGTTTTGACACCCATCTTCAAATTGATCATCATGATTCCAATTGGGTGGCAAGGTTTGTGAATTCTTAATTGAGCATCCAAATATTTTCCTAGACCCATACAATTTTGTTCTACACGAACCATTGCTATTCAACTTTGAGTATGCAACCATTATGAACTTAGAGTGATGTTTCCAACCACTACACAACTCTCTCTTACTCTTAACTCCACAAAGAGCTCTAAGTTGACCATCATTTTCAATCAAACCATATTCAAGTGGGAAAGTAAAGATTAGAGATAAGAATTTTACCCTCTTGAATGTTTTGTAGGATGGTGACTTTGGAAGGGGTGGTCCCAATGATCTTGTAAGCTCCACTCCCTTGTATTCTTCCTTGATTACCTCCACCTCTTTACAAGCTTCTTCAACTTCAACCTCTTACTCTTGGTGGCTTACTTCCAATTCAAATTCTTCTTCATTGCTCACCAAAGGCATGAGAGGTTGTGCATCTTCTTCTTTGACCTCAATTTCAAGCCCAATGGGAGAGGATTCAATTGTAGATAGGAACTCTTCAATGATTGAATCTATCTCTTGATCAACCTCTTCAAAGTTTTCAATCATAATATGCTTTGGAGGTTGTACACCCTCCTCAACATTAACATCAAGCATCTTGGAAGAGGACTTTCTAATTCTACATTGCCATAGACTTCCAACATCTTCTATGTTTTCAACCACTTCTTCCGGCTCATTCATCTCAACTTCTTCCCTTTGTGACAATTCTTGTTTCAACCCTTCTTCTATGCCTTGAAGCTCCAAACTCACTCCCTCACTATGCTCCTTGATTGCTTCTTCACATTCAACAATGGGAGTTCCTTGATCACATAGGCTTAGGCGGGAGGAGACTATATTGCGAACGGCTTCCGCTATGGTAGCTATCTTGGCTTTTAACTCCTTGAACTCCTTTTAGTTCTCTTCTTGCCTTCGAATGTAAGAACTAACACATTCTTAGAGAGGATCATCCATTGGAGGTGGTGTGGAAAAAGAAGGTTCATTGTTTGGGAAGGAAGTTTCATAATTGGAAGTTGGTTCATCTTGGTAAGGATATGGAGTTGGTGTATATTGAGGTGGTTCTTGAGAGTAATTATGTTAGAATGGTGGTAGTTTCATGTGTGGTTCATATGGTTCATAAGGTAGTTGATATGATGGATAAGAATTAGGGTCATAATGAGGTGTTTGGTGGTAGGGGGCTTGTGAGTAACGTGGTTCGAAATTAGGTTGAGGAGGTGGTTCATAGGCTTATGGTGGTGGTTGTTGACAATCACAATAAAGGTCACCACATCCATTAGATTGATATGCATTAGGATTAGAATTATACCCATAAGAAACCGGAGGGGGTTGTTGCCAATAAGGTTGATCAATCCCTTGAGGCTCCTCCCATCTTTGATTCCCAAATCCTTGATGCACATCCCCATTGAAGCTTCTATTCCCTACAACATAGTTATAACTAAACTCATAGCCAAAGTGAGGATGAGAATTCATAATAGCAAAGAGAAACAAAAACTAACAAAAATAAGCAACAAAGTCCTAAAGCTAACAAAAACTAACAAATAAGCAAAAAGCAAACATATTCACAATATTCACAATAGCCAATAATATAACACCATTGCAAGTCCCCGGTAACGGCGCCATTAATTTGATTGCATGAATCGTGTTGGTTAGGAATTTCTCTTATAAAAAGAAGAATTTCATTGTAAGCATAGCTCCAAACCAACAAACAACTCTCACATCAAATTAAAATATGGTTTTGTCACATGTACAAATCCCAATGAAAAATAACTGAAGTATTTAGACTCTGGGTCGTCTCACAAGGAATTGCAATGAAGTGGTCAATTATTGGATATGAAGAACAAGGGGGGTTTGATTGGTAAGAGGGCAAGAAATTAAATGACAAGAAAAGTAAATCAAGCAAGTAACTAAAGAAGGCAATTAACAAAGAGAGACATTCATGGCAAGAATTGAGATCATAGGCTTTTATCCTAGTTATACAATGATTAATTCATCTTATTTAGTCAACTCCAATAAATGGAAGAAGGTATCATGTTATCTTCACATAGGGAGAATGTCAAACAAGATTAATCAATCATATCACAATAATAACAAGAATCTATCTCATTTCGTCATCCCCAACATTGGAAGAAGGTGTAAGTTATCTTCCATGAGAGAAAATCAAACAAGACTAGTTAATCTCAAATAAAAATTCCTAATCAACTCACTAATTAAATTAACAAAAGATTAGAGTCATTGAAAATGATATTAACTAACAATTCTAATTCACCAACATAGGTTGGGTTTTCATGACTCAAGATTGCCCAATTACTCTTCCCAAGCCAAGAATGCTCTAAATCTACTCTAAAGCCCAACTAAGTATTTTGTCAAACTCTTGGTGGGTACAAATGGAAATCATAATAAATTGCAAGAAATAGTAAAATCTAACAACTACCAATTGCAAGAAAAGTAAGATCACAACTCAAATCAACACTAAAAGAACATCAAACATTAAATTTCATTGAAAGAAAATCCAAATCCAACAAGTACATCTATGAACATAAAAGAGAGTATAAAAGGAAAATTAACACTATAAATCATGAGAATGAAAGAGTAGAAGCAATAATTCTTAAAAGAAATAAGATGAAAACATGTAATTGAACCTAGATCTAGGAGAAATTAACCTAACCTAATTCTAGAGAGAAGAGGGAGCTTCTCTCTCTATAAACTAACCTACATGATGCTAAAACTACAAACAATTGCTCCCCCCTTGTCCAAGCTTGAATTCTACATGAAATAGCATCAGAAATGAGTTGGTTTGGGCCCAAAGTGCTTCAGAAATCGCTGGGGCGCGATTTCACTTTAGTGGTCCACGAGCAGCATCGGCGCGCACACGTATAGTGCGCATGCGCGCCCCTAAACGCGAAGCAAAATATGGCAAATTTTATATCATTTCAAAGCCCCGGATGTTAGCTTTCTAACGCAAATGGAAGTGCCTCATTTGGACCTCTGTAGCTCAACTTATGGTCGTTTGAGTGCGAAGAGGTCAAGCTTGATAGCTTTACGGTTTCTTCATTTCTTCATGAATTCTCCCACTCTGCATGCTTTTCTCCTCACTTCTTCCATCCAATACTTGCCTTATGAACCTAAAATCACTCAAGAAATATATCAAGGTAGTGAATGGAATTAAAGTGAGTTAAATTTAACTATTTTAAGGCCTAAAAAGCATGTTTTCACATTTAAGCACAAATCAAGGGAGAATTGTAAAACCATGCTATTTCATTGAATAAATGTGAGAAAAGTTGATAAAATCCTCCAAATTAAGCTCAAGATAAACCACAAAATCGGGGTTTATCAACGACTCACCGGGAAGCTCACGGCTCTGTCTCGTTTTCTCGGAGCATCGGCAGAAAGGGCCATCCCATTCTTCAACCTAATGAAGAAGGAAATCACCTTTGAGTAGACCCCAGCATGCGAAGGAGCGTTCAGCCATTTCAAAAAGATACTCTCGAAACCTCTGGTACTCAGCAAGCCTAGAGAGGGGGAGCCCCTATACTTATACTTGGTCGTGACCGCGCAAGCGATCGCGGCAGTCCTAGTCCGGGAAGAGGACAAAACTCAGCGCGCAATATACTTCATCAGCAAAGTACTCCAAGTGGCGGAGATGAGGTACACCAAATTGGAAAAGCTGGCCTACGCCCTACTAATCTCATCTAGAAGGCTAAAGCAATACTTCCAAGGGCACGTAATCATTCTGAGGACCGACCAAGCCATCCAACAAGTCCTCCAGAAACCCGACCTGGCGGGAAGAATGATGGCATGGGCAATAGAACTGTCCCAATATGATTTGCAATACAAGCCAAGACAGGCAATCAAAGCCCAAGCCATGGAAGTCTTCCTCATAGAAGTCACAGGAGAGACTCCCGACACACCGAACACACGACGGAAACACCACGTTGACAGAGCATCCAACCAAGCACTCGGAGGGGCCGGAATCATCCTCGAAATCTCGACAGGAGTAGCCTACGAGCAATCCATCCAATTTGACTTCCCGGTCTCTAACGACCAGGCCGAGTATGAAGCCCTGATAGGAGGACTGATACTAGCCAAAGAAGTCGGAGCGTCAAGAGTGGAAGTCAGTAGCGACTCCCAAATCGTCATCTCCCAAGTAAATGGTAGCTACCAAGCCATGGACGCGCTACTGCAAAAATACTTGAAAAAGGTAAAAGAGCTATGCAAAAGTTTCGAAGAAGTCACAATCCAGCACGTTCCTAGAGAAAGGAACGCCCGAGCCGACCTCCTTTCTAAGCTAGCAAGCACTAAACCCGGCACAGGGAACAGATCCCTAATCCAAGGGCTAGCAACGGAACCTGCAATCATCATGTGCACAACCCAGGTGCCGAACCCCCCTCATGGATAGACGCTATCTCCCGATATCTGGAGTATGCAGAAACGCCCCTAGATGTGAAGAAAGCACAAGCTATCAAGAGGGAAGCCCCCAAATATACAATCATACAGGGGCAGTTGTACAAACAAGGGCTCCACCAGCCCCTACTCAAATGTCTGCACCCCGACCAGACGGACTACGTCCTAAGAGAAGTCCATGAAGGATGTTGTGGTCACCACATTAGGGGAAGATCTTTAGCAAGAAAGATCATCCAAGAAAGATATTACTAGCCTACAATGATGTCGGACGCCCAGAAGTTCGTGAAAAAAATGCAAAAAGTGCCAAAAAAATGCCAACTTCCATAAAGCACCTCCCGAGGAGCTCATCCTAATGATGGCTCCCCGACCTTTCGCCCAATGGGGAGTTGACCTCTTGGGGCCATTCCCACCAGGGCCTGGGCAAGTGAAGCACTTTATAGTGGCCATTGACTATTACACCAAATGGGTGGAAGCAAAACCACTAGCTAGCATATCCACGGTAAACTACCAAAAGTTTATGTGGAAGCAGGTGGTCACTAGGTTTGGGATTCCGGAGACCGTCATATCGGACAACGGGACACAGTTCACCGATAAGAAGTTTAAAGGATTCTTAGATGGACTAAAGATCAAATAGAGGTTCTCCTTGGTCGAGCACCCCAAACCAACGGCCAGGTGGAAGCAGTTAACAAAGTTATCCTAAAAGGGTTAAAGAGGCGACTTGAAGGAAAGAAGGGCTCATGGGCAGACGAGCTAGCCTCAGTCTTGTGGTCATACAGAACCACCCCCCAATCATCCACCGGCGAAACCCCCTTCCGACTCACATACGGGGTCGACACAGTCATCCCAGTCGAAGTCGGGGAACCAAGCCCAAGGATACTCCTCAAAGGAGGGAGTGAGGCAATCGAAAAGGATCTAGTCGATGAAACAAGGCAAATGGCACACCTAGCAGAAGCAGCAATAAAACAAAGAATAGCCCTAAGGTACAATGGCAAAGTGCTAAAGAGAAGCCTAGGGGAAGGCGACCTGGTTTTACGACGTAACGACATAGGGTTACCAACCCCAGGGGAAGGCAAGCTAGCTGCGAACTGGGAAGGTCCTTACAGAGTGAAAGAAGTCGTTGGCAAGGGAGGCTACAAGCTAGAAAGACTGGATGGAAACGAGGTGCCGAGAACATGGAACATGACAAACCTCAAGAGGTTCTACCCATAAGAAGGGACGACCGCACGACCTAACGACCTCAACCCCCCTCTTATGTTTCACTTTTATATTCTCCCTTTATGTTCCTCTTTTTTACAATTGTATCATTTTCCTCTTCTGTTATCTTTCACTTGATTACGCATTACATCGTTTCCTTATTTCAGACCATATGATAAGTTTTATTTTTCGAAAGTTCCAAATTGGAATAACAAGCAAAGGAAAAAGCCGAACGGTCGACCTAACGGAAACCCGGGACTGATCACCCCGGAAACTGTTTCGAGGGTTACCTGAAACTGTAGGTCGATCTCAGACAAGACATTCTGTGCTGGTCGGAGCTGACGTGTCCGGCTGGTGGATGGTGGCCAGAGCTGTCGTGCTCGATTTACTGGATTGGCTGCGCTGCTGATCCTTTGTCACCGGAGGGTGGTGGTACCTGCAAGGGACTCCGATGCTTAAGTTAGCAAGGGTATTAAGCAGATTTTTTAGTAGAATCAGAGTATGAGTTATACCTGGGTGCTCCAGTGTATTTATAATAGTAGAGGATGACCTTTCTAGGGATAAGATAGTTATCTTATCTTATCTTTGAGTGAGGTCATCTTATTTTGAAGGGAACCGCCCTTATCTCTATAGGCTTGGGCTGCCTTTGGATTTGGGTCGTGTTCCTCTATCTGGGCCCTTTATTGGGCTTTCCTGGCAATTTGGCCGAGCTCTTTGAGAAGAGGTCAGATAGTCTGACCTGAAGAGGTCAGTCGCCTTGTCGCTAAACATCCCTGGTCGGACAGCTCGATCCAGGGTATGAACAGTGCCCCTGCTCGAGCTCGGTCTTTCTTTTGAGGTCGAGTCTTAGTTTTAGGACTTCGATCCTTCTCTGGTGAAGCCGAACTTTAGCATTTTGTCGACTTCTTCTTTGTAGAGTTCTCCTTTGAATGCGGAACGTTTTCTTTTGAATTTTTATTCTTTTGAAAACGCGCGTCTCCTTGCTTTGGGAATGCGCGAGGGTTTAATAACCTCATTAATTTTTTTAGTGCTACGTTTCTTCGTTCATTTTGAACTTTTCACTAAAATGGTTTCTCTTCTCTGTTTCTTTGCTGTAACTTTCCCTTTTCTTTCTCACTTTCTGTTCTGTCTGAAATTTGCATTTTCGCGTTTCTCCCTGTGACATCGCTTGGTGATTGTTGGTGCTTTCTTTGTTATGAAAGGCGATTCCGGATTCTATCTTTCCATCCACGATTTCCTTCGAAGCTTCCTCCTTTTTCCAGGTTGGTTCTTCTTTCTGCTTTTTTACTTCTTTTACTTTGCCTTCGGTTCTTGGTAAAGTTTTGGTTTTGCTTGAATGCATGTTAGAAAGCTTGAACCTTTTTGTGTCGTCGTGCTCGCTTGTTGCTGTGCTGCATGTTTTTCTGGTTTTTATGAACCTGTTTACTTTACCCAAAAGGTTGCTCCTTTTGATGACTTTCACTATGTTGATGATTTTACTGATGAACCTTTGTAGAAAGTAACGATTTTTTCTAGTGGCTCGTTTTGATTTTCTTCGTGTCGTTTGT
Source organism: Arachis ipaensis (assembly GCF_059453495.1). Lineage (NCBI taxonomy): Eukaryota > Viridiplantae > Streptophyta > Magnoliopsida > Fabales > Fabaceae > Arachis > Arachis ipaensis. The sequence goes on from NC_142435.1 coordinate 89,063,644, forward strand.
TTGTTTGGGGTGTTTATCTTTGAAAAAGGTGGCGTCTTTGATGACTTCTTCTTGAAACTTTCGTTGCTTGGTAGTTCCGTTTGTTGATAAGCTACGACTGTGAATTTGGGAGGTAGTTATTTTGATGACTTTCTTTGATTTGTAGCTTGTGGCTTTCTTCTCAGAGCGTTATCTTCCTGTTAGGACGTGTAGAGATGTAGACTTGTAGGTTTTCCTGAGTTTTTGTTCCATAACTTGCCTCCAAAGGATGCCCCTGGATCTTTAGTGTGGGTCATGGGGTTTCCTTTTGTTGCTTGTATTGCTCTGTGTCATGCTTGTCCGAGCTGTTCTGATTTCGTCTAAGATCTTTTTTAGTAATCCATTTTCTTTTCTTATTTGTAGGACTAGTTGGCCATGTCTTCTCGCAAAAATATTGTAGAGACGTCTTCTAAGGTTCCTAAGGGGATGTCCGATTGGTTGGACTCCCTTGTGTTAATGTGTGTTTCTGTGGTGAATGCTGAGTTTTGTGTGGAGCTTAGGAAACATCACCACCTCTGTAAGAGTAGAGATCAGGAAAGGAACTATGAATTGGTAGCACCTGATTCCGAGGAGAGGGTTTGCTTTCCTGCTCTGACCCGAGGGGAGCACCCTTTCTTTTATGCTTATGACTATTTTTTCAGCCAGTTGAACATCACTTTTCCTTTCACTTCTTTTGAGACCGATTTGCTGTGGTCGTGTAATGTAGCTCCATCCCAGCTCCATCCGAACTCCTAGGGTTTTATCAAGATCTTTCAGCTGCTCTACCGAGAGTTGGACGTTACTCCTTCTCAGAATCTCTTCCTTTATCTTTTTGTTTTAACTAAGCCTGGGATTTCTTCTAAAAAAAAGCCTCTTGGATTTTCTTTAGATCTGCCCAGGGATATAAAGTTTTTGCCATATATGATGAGTCCTTTAGGGACTTTAAGAATTACTTCTTTAAGGTACGAGCGGTTGAGGGAGCTCAACCATTTTTTCTAGAAGCGAACTATGAACCGGCCTTCCCCTTGTGTTGGAAACAAAATGTAGTAGTGTCTCGATATACATGGGAAATGCTTGATGAAATCGAGCAGACCTTTGTAAATATTTTGGAGGATATTTGGGGGGAACCTCCTCATCTTGACACCAAGAAATTTCTGGGGGACCCGTCCCTTGTCCGAACTGCGTTGGGTATTTGATATGTCTTGCTTTGTTTTGATTTTGCTTCTTTCTTTTTTCAATGTGTAACCTGCTTCTATGGTTTGATTTGATTTTTCAGAGATGGCAAGAACAATGACTCCATGAAAGCCTTTAAGAAGGCGAGGAAGGCTACTGCGGCTCAAAACATCTCGGCCAAGGTGGCTGGGGAAGGTTCTTCCCAGGTTTTGTTGAAGCCATCTGTTCCGAGCTCTCCTAGACCGAGGAGGATGATCCCTACTCCTCGGGTCCGTTTGGTTGATCCCCCGCAAGCTTCTGCTGCTACCTCTTCTCCTACCGGTGCTCCTTCTCCAAAAAAGCAAAAAATAGCGGAGCCCTTTAACCTTGATGCCCCTGATTTCGACGCTGTCGAGTTTATGGACCAGTAAATCGGTCCTTATGGTACCATCCCTACTGACGATGTTTCTCTTCTTCGCCATTTGGATTTTATTACTCGAAGCAGCATCAAGATGGCACACATGGGGGCGGCCTTATATCGGACTGCCCAAGATCTTCCCCTTCACGCTACAAAGGCCTTTATGGAGGAGGCCAAATTAGATTTCGATCGGATGAAGGGTTTGAAGGAGGAGCTCGAGGTGAAGGTGACCAAGTTAGAGAAAGAGTTAGAGGGTGAAAAGGCTAGTTCTGTTGCCTTGGCAGCTTCTGTGAAGTTGGCTGAAGACACGGCGTTGAGGCACAAGCAGAGTTATGTCACGACCTATAGAGAGATGATGCGTCTCAGGGATGATTTGGAGTCTGCCCGGGCTGATTATGCCGAACTCCATGGTCACCTTGTAGGCAACGTAACTGCTGCTTATGAGAACCTGAAGGAGCAAGTTCGGGTTCTTGCACCCGAGCTTGACCTTACTCTCTTCAGCTTGGACAACATTGTGAAGGACGGTAAGATTGTTCCTGATGACCCTGATGATGATGATGTCGAACCTCCTCCTGTGCCTGCCGCCAAAACTTCTGTTGCACCGAATTCTTCAATTCCTTCATCTGAGGTTGGTCATCCCCAGTCGGATCCTGATTGCCAAATCTTGAATCGGGATGATGGGACAGTGGATGCGGTGCCTCTTCAGACTCGCCCTCCTTCACCCCGTGCTGATGCAGCTGAGAAGTCTTCAGATCCTTAATGATTATTCTGGATGTTTGTGTATATAGCCCGGCTTGTGGGCTTTGAACTTTTTATATTTTATAATTGGTTCTGACTTTTTGATACTCTTTTAGTTGCTTGTTTAGCAACTTTATTTTGAAAATTAAAGTAGTTTCTCAAGCTCTTGGGGTGACTTTTGGTAGCCTCTTGAGTTTTTTATTATTATAACTTGTGTTTTGCATAATATGTTTGTCTGCATCTGTCTGGTACCTTTTTAGGTTTTTGGGAGTGTTGGAGCCTTGTTGACCGACCTCTTGTGATTGCCTTTGTATTTTCATGCTTGTGGCTTGATTCTTTTGAGGTTGTGGATGTTTGGGTTCAACTTGTATGCCGACTTCCCCACTTTGGTTTGAAGTTATTTCTAGTAGTCCGTTTTGTTTGGACCTTTGTTAGGTCTCTTTTAAGGATTACTTTTATAACGTTTGTGGGAGTCCGATTTCATCATGTTGGTCTCTGCTAAGTTATTTCTAGTAATCCTCTTTTTGGACCTTTGTCAGGTCTCTTTTAGGGATTACTTTATAACTTTATGTTCTAGGCCGACTTCATCATGTCGGGCCTTTCGGAGTTATTTTAGTAATACTCTATTTTGGACCTTGTTCAGGTCTCTTTTAGGGATTACTTTTATAACTTTATGTTCTGGGCCGACTTCATCATGTCGAGCCCTTCTAAGTTATTTTAGTAATCCTCTTTTTTGGACCTTGTTCAGGTCTCTTTCAAGGATTACTTTTATAACTTTATGTTTTGGACCGACTTCATCATGTCGGGCCCTTCTAAGTTATTTTAGTAATCCTCTTTTATAGGGCTGGCCAAACCTCTTTCCAGGGATTTACTTTTTATAACTTTGGTTATTGTGGTCGACTGGTCCGACTTCTTTATGTCAGCCGGTCTTTAAGTTATTTTTAGCAATCCATTTTATTATGACCTCGTCAGGTCCTTTCTATGGATCACTTTCAATAACTTCTTACATTATTCTGTTTTCATCTTTGCCGATTTTGTAGAAATTGGGTTTAATACCCGTTTGGTCGACCTTTTGATGAATTTGGTTTTCATCTTTGTTGGACTTTATCGTGATCGTGCAGTGAATTTGATTTTCACTTTCTGCCGATCTGTAGCTTTATAATCAGGTGATGAATTGTTAGCGTTTCAGATTAATGCGTCTTGAGAATTTGTAGAAGATCTAAACAATTTTTATTCAAAAGAAAATGCAGATATATACATGTGGGAGTTTTATCCCTCTAAGTCGGGCAATTTGTAGGTCTTGGCTTGGCACCTCATTAAAAAACCCTTTCAGGAAAAAGAGTGCGCCTTATCCTAAGATCCTTTATCACCCCTAACTATAGTACCTTCTTAGGTTGCAGGCGTGCCATGACCTAGGAAGCTCTCGCCCTTCGAGTTCGGACAGTCTGTAGTAGCCCTTTCCAAGTACTTCTATGACTCGGTAGGGTCCTTTCCAATTTGCTGCTAGCTTTCCTTCTCCAGGTCGAGTTGTTCCGATATCATTTCGGATTAGGATGAGGTCGTTCTCAGCAAAACTTCACGGCACTACCTTTTTATTGTATCTCAAAGCCATTCGACGTTTCAATACCTCTTCCCTGATCCGAGCTCTTTCTCAGATTTCTGGAAGTAGTTCGAGTTCTTCCATTTGAAATTGGGAGTTGGCTTCTTCATTATAGTGGATCACTCTGGGCGACCCTTCTTCAATCTCCACTGGGATCATTGCCTCCATTCCATAAGCTAATCGGAAGGGTGATTCCTTTGTGGTGGAATGTGGCGTTGTTCGGTATGCCCATAGGACTTGTGGGAGCTCTTCAGCCCAGGCTCCCTTTGCATCCTGTAATCTCCATTTTAGCCCAGCCAATATGACTTTGTTGGCAGCTTCGGCTTGTCCATTGGCCTGGGGATGTTCTATGGAAGTGAATTGGTGTTTTATGTTCAAGTCGGCCACTAACTTTCTGAAACCTGCATCTGTGAATTGGGTGCCATTGTCTGTGGTGATGGAGTATGGAACCCCGAACCTTGTGACAATGTTTCTATATAGGAATTTTCGACTTCTTTGAGCAGTGGCGTTAGCTAGAGGTTCTGTCTCGATCCATTTTGTGAAATAGTCTACCCCTACTATGAGGAATTTGACTTGTCCTGATCCCTGAGGGAAAGGTCCGAGAAGGTCGAGTCCCTATTTTGCGAATGGCTAGGGTGAGGTTATGCTAATGAGCTCCTCTAGCGGGGCAATGTGAAAGTTGGCATGTTTCTGACATGGTGGACACGTCTTTACGAATTCTGTGGCTTCTTTTTATAGAGTTGGCCAATAAAATCCGGCCCGGAGTACTTTTTTGGTAAGTGCCTGCGCTCCGAGATGATTGCCACAGATGCCACTGTGTACTTCATCTAAAACTTCCTTTGTGTTGGAAGTCGGTACACATTTTAAAAATGGTATTGAAATCCCTCTTTTGTATAGAGTATTGTTTATGATAGTGTAGTATTGTACCTCCCTTTTTAACCTCTTTGCCTCCTTCTTATCTGTGGAGAGTGTTTCTGTTTTGAGGTAGTTAATTATGGGAGTCATCCACCTTGATCCAGACCTGTTATGGCTAGAACTTTTTCTTCTTCCGAGATTGACGGGTTCTACAGCATTTTCTGGATGAGGCTTCTATTGTTGCCCCCTGGTTTAGTGCTGGCTAATTTTGAGAGTGCATTAACTCGGACGTTCTGATCTCAGGGTATGTGGCAGACGTCATATTCCCCGAGTTGTCCGAGCTATTCCCTGGTTTTGTCCAAGTACTTTTTCATGGTGGGATCCTTGGCTTGGTAGCTCCCTAATATTTGTGAAGTGACCACATGTGAGTCACTGAAGATGATGAGCTTTTGAGCTCCAACCTCTTTAGCCAGCTTCAAACCAGCTAGTAGTGCCTCATACTCAGTTTGGTTGTTTGAGGCAGGGAACCTGAATTTGAGGGAAAGTTTGATTTGGGTTCTCTGATCACTTTCAATTATCACACCCGCACCGCTTCTAGTTTTGTTTGAGGAACCGTCTACGTAGAGATTCCATTCTGTAGAGATTTCCGGGGTGTCTGTAAATTCTGCAATGAAGTCAGCCAAATATTGGGATTTGATGGCTATCCGAGCTTCGTATTGAAGATCGAATTCAGACAACTCGACTGCCCATTGTAAGATTCTTCCTGCTAAATCTGTTTTCTACAGAATGCCTTTTATTGGCTAATTTGTCCGAACCCTGATGCTGTGGGCTTGGAAATATAGACGAAGTCGTCGAGATGTTAATATGAGAGCATAGGAGAATTTTTCTATTTTTGGTAGTTCAGCTCGAATCCTTGTAGTGCCTTGCTAATAAAGTATACAGGTTCTTGCCCACTGTCGTTTTCTCGGACCAATGCTGAGGCTACTGCCCGACTTCCTACTGCGAGGTATAATACAAGGGGTTCTCCTTCCAGTGACCGAGTTAGGATAGAAGGTTGTCCCAGGAACTTTTTGAAATCTTGGAAGGCCTATTCGCACTCCGTTGTCCATTCGAACCTCTTTCCCTTCCTTAGAGTAGCATAGAAGGGGAGAGATCTTATTGCTGATCCTGCTAGAAATATGGACAAGGTTGCCAATCTCCCATTGAGCTGTTGTACCTCTTTGATGCAAGTTGGGCTCTTCATATCGAGTATGGCTTGGCATTTATCCGAATTTGCCTCGATTCCTCTTTGTGTGAGCATAAAACCCAAGAATTTGTCAGCTTCTACTGCGAAGGTGCATTTTGCAGGATTAAGTCGCATGCCATGCCTTCTTATAGTGTCGAATACTTGGGTGAGGTCGGACAGTAACGTCTCTTCACTTTGTGTCTTTACTAACATGTCGTCCACATAGACTTCCATGACTTTTTCGATGTGATCCGTAAAGACCTTATTCATTAATCTCTGGTAAGTAGCTCCTGCATTTTTAACTCCAAAAGGCATGACGATGTAGCAGTAGTTTGCTTTTGGGGTTAAGAATGAAGTTTTTTATTGGTCAGGTGGGTACATCGGGATTTGATTGTATCTTGAATATGCGTCCATAAACGAGAGGTATTTATATCCGGAGGAGGCATCCACTAGAGCATCGATACTTGGGAGTGGGTAAGGATCTTTTGGGCAGGTTTTATTGAGATTAGTGTAGTCGGTGCACATCCACCACTTCCCATTTGATTATTTCACCAAGACGACGTTAGCTAGCCATAGTGGGTACTTGACATCTTTTATGAATCCTGGCTCCAGTAGAGCTTGTACTTGTTCTTCCACAGCTTGGGATCGTTCTGGTCCGAGCTTTCTACGTCTCTGTTGTACTGGCCGAGATCCTGGGTAGACTGCTAGCTTGTGGCACATTAACTTAGGGTCTATGCCTGGCATGTCTGCAGCCTTCCATGCAAAGAGGTCGACGTTATCTCGTAAGAACTGTACGAGTGATTTTTTTGTGTCTCCTTTTAGGATTGTACCAATATTGGTTGTTTTGTTTGGGATATCTCCGATGTGGACTTTTTCTACTTCACCTTTGGGTTGTGGGTGGAGTTCTTCCTGCCTCTGAACTCCACCGAGTTCGATGGTGTAGAATTCTTCTCCTCTGCCTCTGAGGTTTAGACTTTCATTGTAACAGTGGCACGCTATCTTCTGGTCTGCTTTTATTGTAGCTATCCCTTCTGTAGTTGGGAATTTCATGCATAGATGTGGAGTCAAGACTACTGCACCGAGCTGATTTAATGTTGTCCGACCTATTAAGGCATTGTAGACTGAACTCACGTCGACCACGATGTAGTCTATCTTGAGTGTTCTTGAATGGTTTCCTTTTCCGAAGGTCGTGTGTAGTGAGATGTATCCAAGTGGCTGAACTGGAGTGTCTTCCAGTCCGAACAGGCTGTTCGGATATACTCTGAGTTCTTTTTCTTCCAGGCCGAGTTTGTCGAAGGCAGTTTTGAACAAGATGTCAGCGTAGCTTCCTTAGTCTACCAGTGTGCGGTGGAGATTTGCGTTTTCCAGAATGATAGTGATAACCATGGGATCGTCGTGTCCTGAGATGATGTCGGATGCGTCCTCTTTGGTAAAAGTAACTGTGGGAATGTCGGGTGCTTCCTCTTTTTCCTCGACATGATATACATCTGTTCTGAGGGTTATCTGAAACTGTAGGTCGATCTCGGACGAGATCTTCTGTACTGGTCGGAGATGACGTGTCCGGCTGGTGAGTGGCGGCCGGAGCTGTTGTATCCGACTTGTAGACTGGCTATGCTGCTGATCCTTCGTCACCGGAGGGTGGGGGGTACTTGCAAGGGACTCCGATGCTTAAGTTAGCAAGGGTATTAAGTAGGTTTTTAGTAGAATCAGAGTATGAGTTATACATGGGTGCTCCAGTGTATTTATAATAGTGTGGAGTGACCTTCTTAGATAAGATAAGTTAGTTATTTTTTATCTTATCTTATCCTATCTTTGAGTGAGGTCAGCTTATCTTCAAGGGAACCGCCCTTATCTCTATAGGCTTGGGCTGCCTTTGGATCTGGGTTGTATTCCTTGAGTTGGGCCCTTTTTGGGCTTTCCTGTCGATTTGGCCGAGCTCTTTGGGAAGAGGTCGGATAGTCTGACCTGAAGAGGTCGGTCGCTTTCTCGCTAATCATCCCGGGTCGGATAGCTTGACCCTGGGTATGAACAGTGCCCCTGCTCGAGCTCGGTCTTTCTTTCGGAGGTTGAGTCTTAGTTTTAGGACTTCGATCCTTCTCTGGTGAAGCTGAACTCGAGCATTTTGTCGATTTTATCTTTGTAGAGTTCTTTTTTGAATGCGGAACGTTTCTTCTTTCGTTTCCTTTGAAAGCACGCGCTTTTGTATTAGCGTCCTAGCCTTGGGAATGTGCGAGGGTTTAATGCCCTCATTAATGCATTTTTAATGCTCCGTTTCTCTTGACTCTTTTATTTTGAATTTTGCATTCAAGAAACGGTTTTCTCTTTTCTGTAACTTCCCCTCTTTTCTCTCTATTTTTCTGTTTCGCCTCGTTTTTCTCTGCGACACTTTGTCTTGGTACTTTATTGGTGCTTCGCTTGAGAGACGATTTCCACAACTTCCTTGCTCCGGTTTTCAGCTTTCTTCAGAGCTTTCCTCCTTTCACCAGGTTTGTTTTCTACTTTCTGCTTCTTTACTTCTTTCGTAATTTTGCCTTCGGTTTTTTTATAAAGCTTTGATTTTCGTTTGAAATGCATGCTGGAAAGTCTGAACCTTTTTGCGTCGTTATGCTTAATTTGTTGATATGATGCATGTTTCTGGCATTTTCTTCTGATGATTGAGGTTTTGTTTGTTTGTATGTTTGATTACTGTTTCTGACTGTTGCCTTCGTATTTTGGAATTTTGGGTCGATGAACTGTTTGATAATCTTTTAAAAAAGACTACGCCTTTTGTAGCTTTCTTTATTGATAGACTTTGTAGCAGATAACGTTCTTTCTTATATTTGCTTTGTCTTTCTCTTTGTGTTGTTGTTTGTCTGGAAGGTGGGTTTTTTCTTCGTCGAGGGTTTTATCAAGATGTTAACCTTGTAGATTTTTCCTGAGTCTTTACTCTGTCACTGCCTCCAAAGGATGCCCCTGGACCTTGTCTTGGGGTTTTTCTTTTATCTGTTTGTATGCTTGAGTCATGTTCTGCTATGAGTTGATTTTGACTTTGTCCGAGATGTTTGGGTTAGTAATCTATTTTCTTCTTTCTTGCTGTAGGACTAGTTGACCTCATGTCTTCTCGCAAGAATATTATTGAGACATCTTCCCAAGTCCCTGAGGGCATGGCTAATTGGGTGGATTCGATGGTTCTTTTGTGTGTTTCTTTGGTTGATTCTGAGTTTTGTCAGTAGCTTAGGCAATTTCATAGGGTTTGTAATAGTGGTAGTGAGGAAAAGAACTATGAGCTTGTTCCTCCCGATTCTGAGGAAAGGGTTTGTTTTTCTACCCGAATTGTTGGAGAGCACCCCTTTTTCTATGCGTACGACTTCTTTTTTAGTCAAATGAATATTACTTTTCCTTTTACTCCCTTTGAGACCAACCTATTGTGGTCTTGTAATGTAGCTCCATCCCAACTTCACCCCAACTCCTGGGGTTTTATCAAAATCTTTCAGTTGTTGTGTAATGAGTTTGGTATCCCTCCTTCACAATCTCTTTTCTTTTATCTCTTTATTTTGATAAAGCCTAGGGTGGTTAAGAAGAAAGCCGCTTGGGTTTCTTTCCGAGCTTCCCAGGGAAAAAAAGTTTTCTCCATGTTTGATGAATCTTTTCGTGACTTCAAGAATTACTTTTTTATGGTCCGAGCTGTTAAAGGAGCTCGACCCTTTTTTCTGGATGAAAATGATGAGCCTGCCTTTCCTTTGGAATGGCAAAGGAACGTAATGGTGTCTAAATATACGTGGGAGATGTTAGATGAGGCTGAGCAAGCTTTTGTGTCTGTGCTGGAAGAAAACTGGGGGCAGCCTCCCCATCTCGACACCAAAAAATTTTTAGCCAACCCCTCTCTCCTCCGAGCTGAGCTGGGTAGTGGTTGATTTTTGGTTTTGATTGTTTTGTCGATTGTATCTCTTGTAAGCTCTTTTCTGATTTATAACTTGGTTTCCCGCTGTTGTATTTTGTTTTCAGAGATGATTAAGAATAATGAATCCATGAAGGCCTTTAAGAGGGCAAGAAAGGCTACTGCAGCTCAAAATGTCTCGACTAAGGCGGCCGGTGAGGGATCATCTCAGGTTCAGTCGAAGACGGCCGTACCGAGCTCGCCGGGGGTGAGGAAGGTAATCCCTTCTCCACGGGTTCGTTTGACTGATCCTTCTAGAGTTTTTGTTGCTACTTCTGGTGCTCATCCAAACAAAAAACAAAAAACAACTAAGCCTTTCAACCTTGATGCCCCTGACTTTGATGCAGTTAAGTTTGTCGATCAGCAGATTGATCCTTACGGTACCATTCCTACCAACGATATCTCCCTCCTTCGCCACTTGGATTTTATTACTCGGAGTAGCGTCAAGATGGCACATATGGGAGCTGCCCTGTACCGAACTGCCCAAGACCTCCCTCTTCATGCTACCAAAGCTTTTATAGAGGAGGCTAAGCAAGAGTTCGACCGTATGAAGGGTTTGAAGGAGGAGCTCCAAGTGAAAGTAACTAAGCTGGAGAAGGAGTTGGAGACCGAAAAGGGTAGTTCTGTTGCCTTGGCGGCTTCTGTGAGGTTGGCTGAAGATACCGCATTGAGGCACAAGGATAGCTATGTTACGGCCTACAGGGAAGTGATGCGTCTCAGGGAGGAGTTAGAGTCTGCCCGGGTTAATTATGCCGAGCTCCAGGGTCAACTTGTAGGCAACGTAAATGCTGCTTATGAGAACCTGAAGGAGCAAGTTCGAGTTCTTGCTCCCGAGGTCGACCTTACTCTCTTCAGCCTGGACAATATTATAAAGGATGGCAAGATTGTCCCTGACAACCCTGACGACAATGATGTTGAACCTCCCTCTGTTCTTGCTGCCAAATCCTCCGTGGTGCCGACTTCTTCAGCTCCTTCAGCTGAGGCTGGTCAGATCCTGACTGTCAAATCTTGAATCGGGATGATGGGACTGTGGATGTTGTGCCCATTCAGACTCGCCCTCATTCACCTCGTGCTGCTGAGAAGCCTTCTGATAAATAGTTTTCTAAATGTTTGTGTAGATAGCCCGGCTTGTGGGCTTTTAAACTCTTTATGATGTTTGTTGACTGTTGACACTCTTTTGTTTGCTTGTTTAGCAACTTTATTTTGAAAAACAAAATAGTTTCCAAGTTCTTGGGGCTGGTTTTGGTAGCCTCTTGAGCTTGTGATTATTATAACTTTATATCATGTCTGTTTGCATCTGCCTTGGTTTCTTTTTAGGCTTTTCGGAGCGTTGGAGCTTTGTTGACCTCTTTAGATTGCCTTCATACTTGTGCCTTGATTCCTCTTAGGTTGTAGTTGCTTGGATCCAACTTGTATGTCGGCTTCCTTATGTCGGCTTTGAAGTTATTTCTAACAGCCCTATTTGTTGGGACCTTTGTGAGGTCTCCGTTAGTAATTACCGTTAAGGTTTTTGGGAAGCCGACTTCGTTATTTCAGTTACTTCTAGTAATCCTTTCTTTTGGACCTTGTTGGGTTTTATTTTAGGAATTACTCTTGCAACTTGTTTGGGGGAGGCCGACTTCCTTGTGTTAGTTCCTTCTAAGTTATTTTTGTAATCCTCTTTCTTGGACCTTGTTCAGGTCTCTTTCAGGGATTACTTTTATAACTTTTATGTTTTGGGCCGACTTCTTTATGTCGGGCATTTCTAAGTTATTTTTGTAATCCTCTTTCTTGGACCTTGTTTAGGTCTCTTTCAGGGATTACTTTTATAACTTTATGTTTTGGGCCGACTTCTTCATATCGGGCCCTTCTAAGTTATTTTTGTAATCCTCTTTCTTGGAACTTGTTCAGGTCTCTTTCAGGGATTACTTTTATAACTTTATGTTTTGGGCCGACTTCTTCATGTCGGGCCCTCCTAAGTTATTTTTGTAATCTTCTTTCTTGGACCTTGTTCAGGTCTCTTTCAGGGATTACTTTTATAACTTTATGTTTTAGGCCGACTTCTTCATGTCGGGCCCTTCTAAGTTATTTTTGTAATCCTCTTTCTTGGACCTTGTTCAGGTCTCTTTCAAGGATTACTTTTATAACTTTATTGTAGGAGACCGACTTCGTCATGTCGATCTCTTCTAAGTTATAGCAATCCTCTTTTATAGGGTTGGCCAGACCTCTTTCCAGGGATTTACTTATAACTTTTGTTATTATGACTGGTCCGACTTCTTTATGTCGGTCAGTCTTTAAGTTATTTTTTTTTAGCAATCCATTTTATTAAAACCTCGTCAGGTCCTTTCTATGGATCACTTTCGATAACTTCTTGCATTATTCTGTTTTCATCTTTGCCGATTTTGTAGAAATTGGGTTTAATACTCATTTGGTCGACCTTTTAATGAATTTGGTTTCATATCTGTTGGTCTTTATCGTGATCGTGCAGTGAATTTGATTTTCACTTTCTGCCAATTTGTAGCTTTATAATCGGGCGATGAATGTTTCAGATTAATGCGTCTTGAGCATTTGTAGAACATCTGAACAGATTTTATTCAAAAGAAAATGCAAATATATACATGTGGGAGCTTTATCCCTCTAAGTCGGACAATTTATAGGTCTTGGCTTGGCGCCTCATTAAAAAACCTTTTCAGGAAAAAGAGTGCGCCTTATCCTAAGATCCTTTATCGTCCCTAACTATAGTATCTTCTTAGGTTGCAGGCGTGCCATGACCTAGGAAGCTCTCGTCCATCGAGTTCGGACAGTCTGTAGTATCCCTTTCCAAGTACTTCTATGGCTCGGTAGGGTCCCTTCCAGTTTGCTACCAGCTTTCCTTCTCCAGGTCGAGTTGTTCCGATATCATTTCGGATTAGGACAAGGTCATTCTCAACAAATCCTCGCGGCACCAACCTTTGATTGTATCTCGAAGCCATTCGTCGTTTTAATGTCTCTTCCCTAATCCGAGCTCTTTCTTGGACTTCTGGGAGTAGGTCGAGTTCTTCCCTTCGAAGTTGGGAGTTGGCTTCTTCATTATAGTGGATCACTCTAGGTAACCCTTCTTCAATCTCCACTGGGATCATTGCCTCTATTCCGTACGCTAATCGGAAGGGTGATTTCTTTGTGGTGGAGTGCGGCGTCGTTCGATACGCCCACAGGACTTGTGAGAGTTCTTCAGCCTAGGCTCCCTTTGCGTCCTGTAATCTTTGCTTGAGCCCCGCCAGTATGACTTTGTTGGCAGCTTCGCCTTGTCCATTGGCTTGGGGATGTTCTACAGAAGTGAACTGGTGTTTTATGTTCAGGTCGGCCACTAGCTTTCTGAAGCCTGCATCTGTGAATTGAGTGCCATTGTCTGTGGTGATGGAGTATGGAACCCCGAACCTTGTGACAATGTTCCTATATAGGAATTTTTGACTTCTTTGAGTAGTGACATTAGCTAGGGGTTCTACCTCGATCCACTTTGTGAAATAGTCTACCCCTACTATGAGGAATTTAACTTGTCCCGATCCCTGAGGGAAGGGTCCGAGAAGGTCAAGTCCCCATTTTGCGAATGGCCAAGGTGAGGTCACGCTGATGAGTTCCTCTAGCAGGGCGATGTGAAAGTTAGCATGTTTCTGACATGATGTACATATCTTTACGAACACTGTGGCTTCTTTTTGTAGAGTTGGCCAATAGAACCCTGCCCGGAGTACTTTTTTGGTAAGTGCTTGCGCTCCGAGGTGATTGCCACAGCTGCCACTGTGTATCTCTTCTAGGACTTCTTTTGTGTTGGAAGTCGGTACATATTTTAACAATGGTATTGAGATCCCTTTTTTGTATAGGTATTGTTTATGATAGTGTAGTATTGTGCCTCCCGTTTTAACCTTTTTGCCTCCTTTTCATCTGTAGGAAGCGTTTCTGTTTTGAGGTAGTTGATTATGGGAGTCATCCATCCTTGATCCAAGCCTGTTATGGCTAGGACTTTTTCCTTTTCCGAGATTGATGGGTTCTGCAGCATTTCCTGGATGAGGCTTCTATTGTTGCCCCCTGGTTTGGTGCTGGCTAGCTTTGAGAGTGCATCAGCTCGGGCATTTTGTTTGCGGGATATGTGGCGGATCTCATATTCCCCGAGTTATCCGAGCTGTTCCCTGGTTTTATCCAAGTACTTTTTCATGGTGGGATCCTTGGCTTGGTAGCTCCCTGTTATTTGTGAAGTGACTACTTGTGAGTCGCTGAAGATGATAAGCTTTTGAGCTCCAACCTCCCTAGCCAGCTTCAAACCAGCTAGTAGTGCCTCATATTCCGCTTGGTTGTTTGAGGCGGGGAACCTGAACTTGAGGCAAAGCTCGATTTGGGTCCCTTGGTCCCTTTCAATTATCACACACGCGCCGCTTCCAGTTTTATTTGAGGAACTGTCCACATAGAGATTCCATTTTGTGGGGAGTTCTGGGGTGTATGTGAATTCTGCAACAAAGTCAGCCAGGTATTGTGATTTGATGGCTGTCCGAGCTTCATATTGAATATCAAATTTGGACAACTCGATTGCCCATTGCAAGATTCTGCCTGCTAGGTTTGTTTTCTGTAAAATTCTTTTTATGGGCTGGTTGGTCCGAACCTTAATGGTGTGAGCCTAGAAGTATGGACGAAGTCGTCGAGATGTCAGTATGAGTGCGTAGGCAAATTTTTCTATTTTTTAGTAGTTCAGCTCGGATCCTTGTAATGCTTTACTGATAAAGTATACGGGTTGTTGCCCACTATCATCTTCTCGAACTAGTGCTGAGGCTACTGCCCGACTTCCTACTGCGAGTTATAATATGAGTGGTTCTCCTTCTCGTGGCTGAGATAGGATAAGTGGTTGTCCCAGGAATCTTTTGAAATCTTGGAAAGCTTACTCGCACTCTATTGTCCATTCGAACTTCTTTCCCTTCCTTAGAGTGACGTAGAAGGGGAGAGATCTTATTGCCAATCCGGCTAGAAATCTGGACAAGGCTGCCAACCTCCCGTTGAGTTGTTGTACCTCTTTGACACAAGTCGGGCTCTTCATGTCGAGTATGGCCCGGCATTTATCCGGATTTGTCTCGATTCCTCTTTGTGTGAGCATAAAACACAAGATTTTGCCAGCTTCTACTGCGAAGGTGCATTTTGTGGGATTGAGTCGCATGTCATGCCTTCTTATAGTGTCGAACACTTGGGTCAGGTCGGACAATAGCGTCTCTTCACTTTGTGTTTTTTTTTAATTAAAAACTTATTTTTGGCAGTTCCTTTAAACCATGTATTAAAACTGCCTTGTTTGTTTGCTCAAATACTTTTCCATCATGCTGTTTTGCTCTGATATTTTTAACAGGAAAGGATTTGAAAAATATTTTGATACTTTTTGTATGAAATAGTTTGAGCAGTAAATCAGTTTGTGATATCAAAAGAGATTTGATTATCAATTAAAACTGCTCATAAATCAAGCATTTAGCATCATAAAATATGCTAAATAACATTGTCATTAGAAGCTTGATTCAAATGTTACAGGTTTATGCTTCCCTTGGAAAAATAAGCATACATCAAGGGGAGCTATGTGACATTTAGAAAGGGGGAGAAATTCAAATTCAAAGGGAGTATCCTTTACTCAATCTCTAAATTTCTTTCCACTTCAATTTTAATAATGTTTGTCATCAAGGGGGAGAGTGATGAGTTTGGAAAACTCTAAATTAATATTTGTGATGACTAAACATTATTAAAATTAACTAATTGCAAAATTAATTGATCTGAATTTTTATTCAATATATTGATGTTATAATTTTGCTGCAGGTTTTAATAATGGGCCGAAAACAAAATTATTGTGCTAGCCCAAATTACTCTCAGCCATTGGTTTTGATAATATATGATGAATATGGCTAAGTTGATGTTACTTGGGCCCAAATGATTTTTTGATTGCTCCAAGCCCAAATGTGTTACATGCTTTTCATTTGCTTTGTGCATATTCCAAATTTCATCAGGAAAGCAAATGTTAATCAATTGGGCCAGCTTTAATTTCAATACTACAAGCCCAAGTCTTACAAAGTGATGAATGTTTTCAAGCTTGGTCCGAAAACATAGAAAAATGAAAGCCAAGTGCTTCCAACGGAACCAAGTTTCAACCATGTGATGGATTTCAAAATCTATTACATTATTAATTAATGCATGGGGAACATGAGAGAGAAAGTTCAGCTGAAATTGATTGATGGTTATTATGACTTACACGCCACTCTATACTAGGGAAGTAAAAGCAAGCTATTCTTATTCAATTTGATTAACCACTTTGCTTTGCTTTTCTTTCAGATTTCTTTTATTCTCTCTCATCATTCTCTCCTTCTTTATTCGGTCCTTAACCAGAGAACCATGGAAGCTACACCAAGCTACAATCACCGAAAAGAAGAAGTTGCATGCATCAAGACCATCACAATGATGGCAAGAAAACATACTAAAATAAAAATGAGCTGTGGCTAAGATACTTACCAAATATGGTCAGATTTGGTGAGGTTATCTTGAGCTTTGCATGCTCAAAAAGGAAGAAGAAGATCTCGGCCAGCAAGGGAGATTCTTGAAGCATGGCTTGTCTTTGATTCTGCTCAACCACCACAGGGAGTAGCTAGAGTGGCGAAGTGATGGTTGAAGGCAGAGATTGAAGCAGATGAAGTCATCATCATCATGAAGCATCAAGGGCTAGAATTTCATCTTGGAGAGCAAGCCAAGGATGGAGAGCTCGGATTGATGAAGGGTGATGATCAAGAAAGGACTAGAGGTAATTGCATGTTGGTTAATGCATGGTTATCTCTTCTCTCTCTATGTGGCCGAACCGGTTTTGTTGAAGGAGGAAGAAGTTGGTTCGGTTTTGGCTTCAAGTGTGGAGGCTTTCCTCTTCTTTAAAAAGGGGGAACAACCACTGTTTGAAGCAAGGAGAAAAATTGAGAGTGCAAGGCACAGAGTTCTCA